>NC_053036.3:218305256-218537756 GCF_002575655.3 Aegilops tauschii subsp. strangulata
TTTCTTCCTATCCACCAGATATAAAATCGGATGGCCTATATTGCAGGGTGCTAGGCACACCATCATCACTAACTCTGTTATTTACAAGAGTAAAGACTAGCAAGATGCCCGTGCATTGCATGGAACATAGAGATCTTGTGGGAGAAAAGGATGAACGAGGGAAGGCCTTATCTGCAAATGTGGAGAGGAGTGCGGGTAAATTGTCATAGTTTCCGTCATATCCCTCGGATATAGATCGGACGACCTATAATGCAGGATGGCAGGCACACCATCATCACCAACTCTGTTTTTATAAGAGTAGAGATAGGCCATCCGATTTATATCCGACGGATAGGAAGTAAACTGTGGCAATTTTGCAAAAAGATACCCGCACCCCTCTCCACATTTGCAAATAAGTCCTTCCCTCGTCCATCCTTTTCTCCCACAAGATAAACTACACATACAAATGCATCTTGATGTTCCATGCAACGCACGAGCATCTTGCTAGTATAAGAGGGGTGTGGGTATTTTTTGCAAAATTGCCATAGTTTCCTACCTATCCGTCACATATAAATCGGACAGCCTATACTGCAGGATGGCAGGCACACCATCATCAATAACTCTGTTTTTTATCTATACCCCTATATAGTGTGCGAATAATTTTGAAAGATGGTCATTGGATGAAGCCAATCCGACGATGCAGAGATGGCAAATCCGAGCACTACCGACCGTTGGATATCATCTATGTTTAACCAAATTCTGCCATATGTAGAATACTCCATGGTTGAACTAAATCATAATGCACAAATCTCAAAACACAAGCACTTCTCCTTTGTTCTAGAATCTTCCGTATCATAATTCCCAGAAAAAATTCCTAGATGAATTGCCATTATGTTTTTACTTTATGCTTTACAACGCACAATTCCATGAATCTTAAAATAGATTATCTTTTTTATAAAAGCTAATTGATTTTGAATGCGATGGACTATAAAAATTAAACGAACATCTACATCATGCATATATGACTCAAAGCTTACATGCTATAGTGTGGCGTTTATTCCTAATTTGGTTGCCAAATCTAATGCGTGCAATGCATGTGTACCTTACTAGTAAGAGTAGAGTAGAGATAGAGATAGAGATTACTACTACCAATGTTCTACCACTGCCACACCCACACGTGATTCCCACGACGCCGCTCCAACCCACGGCACGACGTCCCCTGACGTGCGCCTCATCCCTCTCGGCCCCACCGCTCCTCTGCCTTTGTGTGCATGACATGCGGGCTAGCTGAACTGCGGTGACCATCAACTTTCTACAACAGCCACACCCGATTGGACACGGTTTGCCTGCTCCGCTTCCGTGCTCCGATTCGTACTCCCGTACCATCAAATTTTCATCCAGCGGCTGTGACACATTTCGACCCGGGCATCAATCCTCAGCTAGAGTACTTCTGTACTACATGTAGTACCCGCCGGTGTGGCCATCTACGCCTCATAACACCTCGACGCCCAGCTGTGGCACCCTCGCCACGGCCACACCACCACCGGCCGGTTCATCCCGAACGAGTGAGTCGCGAACCACGCCACCACCATGAGAATGACATGTGGGCCAGCCGCATTTAAGGTCCGCATGTCATTGACTCATAGGCCGGTGCACTAAGCCACTGAAGCTCGGTCCCGTGGGCCCCGAGAGGGAAATGTAACTCCTGCAGCAGGCCTTGTGGTGCTCCCGCAGTACGAGCTCGTGCCAAACCCGGGTGATATTCAACTAGTATGGTACACGTGCATTGCACGCATTCTACTCTCTATATTTGTATATTTGTAAAAATACGGTCAGTTGACTTCATAATACGCTCATTGCGGTCGACATATACATTTTCCGGTGTTTATACGGTCACTAGCACACCCTGGCTGAGTATGTGTGTGCATGCACGTGTAGGTTGAGCACTTGAGCGTGACGGTGTGTGTTCCATCGTGTGCTCAGACATGCATGCATTAGGGCGTCGCGCGCGTTTTTGCGTCCATGTGTATGTGTGACTGTTGCATGCATGCACGAGGTTGTAGTCCCTCACATTCACATGTTCGTAAGTCAATGCTTTGTCAAAATGTTGCATGCAAGGTTTAATCATTCGTTGCTCACGCATGCATTACCGATATTAATACATTGGTAAAGACAATTTCTTGAGGAAAATGAGCTCATGAATTGAGTACAAAGGGGACCAATAAGCCAGGATGGAGGGAGTACTAGTAGTGAACTAGAAGGAGGGAGTAGGTACTAGTAGTACGTAACAACGTGCAGTAACGAAATTCCTCTATGTGCATCCTTTCTACGTGTCTCTATACTCTTATGAAAACAGAGTCGGTGATGATGGTGTGACTGCCATCCTGCAATATAGGTCGTCTGATTTATATCTGACAGATAGGAAGGAAACTATGGCAATTTTGCAAAAAGATACCCACACCCCTCTCCTCATTTGCAAACATAAGGCCTTCCCTTGTTCATCCTTTTCTCCCACAACATAAACTACTCATACAAATGCATCTTGATTTTCCGTGCAACGCATGGGCATCTTGCTAGTTATGAATAAATAACACTCTATCAACGAGCCCCATCAGACACCACAATTCTTGGCTTCCGTGCTACAGCTAGATCTTCCCCTCGTTTATGTTTTCCAACCCGGCGGCGGGCGGGGTGCGGTTTGAAAATAGTCGGTTTGCTCAACGACGGTCCCACATGAAAGTGAAAATGCCAGGCGACAAGCCTTCCATAGCTATGTGGCATGCCGGACGGGCCGTGGAGTACTCCCGCCCGGGCGTGTGGGGGTGCGACGCGAACGCGACATGCCTTTTCCTCTTACTGGCAATGTGCCCGTGTGTTGCGATGATTCCCCGGCGTGTGGGGGTGCGACGCGAACGCGGCAGGCCTTTTCCTCTTATTGTCCTAGTACATCATAGTCGTTATATGCAGATCTGATGGTCAGAAATGATGGATGGAAAACACACCATCATCACCAACTGAGACTTTTATAGGAGTACGGAAATGCCACAACTTACCTCACAGCCGTTAGATGCAGATCTAATGGTCAGAAACGACGGATGTCAGACACACCACCATCACCAACTGAGTCTTTTATAGGAGTAGTAGGAGTAGAGAAAAATGTATAAATTGTAACATTTGGTTCTGCTCCTTGGCATGATTGATAGATAGAAATAACGATTGGAAACGCTAGGGCGGGGCTATCTCCGCCAGATAAGCAGGGTACGTAGTAGCTAGGTTGGCGCATCGTCGGTTTGGTCACATGTGGTCTGACATGTTCTAGTGTTTCTAGCAAGATGCCCGTGCGTTGCACGAAGTTGATGGAAAAGGTAAGCACAACTTATAAATTGATGGATGGAGTACTAGTTACAGTGATGCATAAGCAAAGGGATCGCACATGTCAGTATTGACTGGAACAAGAATGCAATAGCACAATAAGAATTAAGGCCACGATGATGCGATCGCAGTGGTGGTTACAGGAGGCAAGAAGAAAGATGCATCCATCAATGTACGACCTCCTCCTCCTCAACTTAGTGCGTCGGGCCACCGACCGGCGGCATTTGTGGCGAGGTCAAGGTGCTTCTCAGCAAAGGCATCCAAGGCTTCCAGCTTGTTGAGGAAGGCCAACGTTGTAGCGTCCTCAATGGCCTTGTAGATACCTATGTACATGATTTGCTCGTACATGTGGATGTGTAGGTCGACGAATTCTTGCAGGGCGAGGCGCCTCGCGGCGAGCGCAACCTCTAGGTGGACATTCTTCGCGGCGTCGGCGAGCAGTCGCAGGGCCACCAGTGCTTGAAAGAGGTTCCGGCCATGGAGGCCGATTAGGGTGGCAGGCAATGAGGAGCTCGGGCGTGCGGGCTAGAGGAGTACGACGATTTCATCCCTGAGCTTCTTGAGGACGGTGAACTTGTTGGTGGTGGAAAGGATCATCTGGTCCAACTGAGAGTCGTAGTTGGCGTCGACGGTGGCCATCCACCAGCCGGTCGTGAACACCGTCTGGAGACGATCCTTGGCGCCATGCCGCAGGCTGGCGTCGTGGACCATCTGGCACAGCCGGTTGCCGCTCGCGCGCATCGCTGCCATGGGTCTGAAGTGAGCACTTTTGCGCTTAGTGTAGATGCTTAGGCAAATGCTTAGGTGCGTACGATGTGGTAGATGCATTGGAATGGAGGGGCGCCTTTATATGAGTGCAAACTGCGTTGCATTCACATCGTGCAGCCTCTTTTCCTGGTCCTCCTCCCATTACTTCCCTCATGCATGCATGATGTTAATTGAAGGAGGATGCATCATTGGTCGTTCAACATTTCGGGAACCGCTAACCCTCCCTCATCTGCATTAAAGCCGTATCGGGAACTGCACCGCCCGCTGTCAAATCGAATAGTACCGCGCCGCCCGCTGCATGCCTGGCTGAACACGCCTCCTCGCCTCCATCAAACCCCTCCATTAAACCCGCATGCAAACCAAGAAACCTACTATGGCCACACGTCCGTTCATGAGCGGGCTGGAATTAAATGCAACACCGGACGAGCTCCTCCCGTCCGCCATCAGTTTAAACGCCGGCCAAGCTCCTACCGTCCGCCCTCTATTTAAACGAGGCCAGACAGACAGCGGGCAAGAATCGCACCCCTCCGCCGCTCCCCCATCTCCTCCTTCACCATTTTCTCCACTCTTCCGATGGCTTCCGAGGAGCCGTTCTCCGGCATACTACCCGGCTGGGTGGCCCGCTGAGCCCTCCAGATACGGGCGAGGCCGCTCGGTGCTTCATCAACCTCGCTTGGCCCGACGGAGCCAGTTGCCGCCCCAATTCGGCGTGTGGTTTAGCAACTCGCCACTCCAGTTCAGCTCGATGAGGAGTGGCGAGTTGCTCCACGCCGGCACGGCGGCGAGCACGCCTATACGGGAGTCGTGGCTGCCGTGTCGTACCGCGGCACTAGTGTCTGCGATGGACGCGCCTCCCGTGTCTGTGGGCGCGCCTCCCGTGCCTGCGGCAATGCCATGCAGGCAGAGATAGAAGCCGGGTGCGTGGAGAGCTATGAGTCGGTGGCCAGCTTCTCCGTGTCCGCTGCCACAATCGAGGAGAAGTAGAACACGGGAGGCCGCCGCCACTTGGGTCCCATGAAGGCCACCGCCGAGGCGACGACTGCGCATTCAGGTGGTTTCTTTGCTGCTTCGTCTCTTCCTAGGACCTTCTTCGACCCCGCAAGTGTCTGCCGGACATGAGGAAGACAAAGGGATCCACGGGCGGCCATTTAGATTAGGTACTCCCTCTCCGGCTGGCGGGAAATTTTTGTATCTATAACTAAAATAAGTCTAGATACATCCATTTCTAGGACAAGTATTTCCAGACGGAGGGAGTATTAATTATACGTTGAGAGCCGGATTAGCACCGCTTAGTTCATGTAAATGTAATGAAATCCATCATGTTTATATGAAGATCCGGCTTTTTATACAAAATCATGCATGCTTATATGAAAACAGTCCGTGTTTGCACAAATTTCATCTGGTTGGTTAGAGTTGTGAAAATGTATGCCGCTGGCGTTTGATGTCGCCCTCCGCGGAAGGAAGCGGGAGGAAATTTGCCGGCTGCCGTTGGAGATGCTCTAATGCTGGAAATAATAGAGTCACATCCAATCCATTTGAGTTAATTGTGTGTATGATTCTCCCCCTATAAAAAGTTAATTGCATGTACAGTGTACACGTGACTTGCAGGGTGGCTACAGCTTCGTACAGAAAATTAAAAACAAACAAGTCCATCCTTAGTGTTGTATTCTAAGTACTTTGTGGGTTCCACTGTAGCGAAAGAAGTATATATCAAATAAGTAATATATAACAGAAAAATCTAAAGTTAAAGACAGAATTCGAGCTCTGGTCATCGCATTGCGAGCATCTGGCGCTAACCAGTCCAGCACATTTTTATTGTAGATCATGCTGGAGATATATCTCCATGTCTACTCTTATACTCCATCCGTTCCTAAATATTTGTTTTTTTCAGATTTCAAATGGACTACCACATACGGATGTGTATGTAGACATATTTTAGATTGTAGATTCACTCATTTTGCTCCGTATGTAGTCACTTTTTGAAATCTCTAAAAAGACAAATATTTAGGAACGGAGGGAGTAGAAAACAGAGTTGGTGATGATAGTGTGTGTGCCATCCTGCAATGTAGGCCGTCAGATTTATATCTAACGGATAGGAAGGAAACTATGGCAATCTTACAAAAAGATACCCACACCCCTCTCCACGTTTGCAAATAAGGCCTTCCCTCGTTCATCATTTTCTCTACTCTTACTAGCAATGTGCCCGTGCGTTGCAACAGATCCAAAATACTCCCTCCGTCCGGAAATGCTTGTCATCAAAATGGATAAAAAGAGATGCACCTAGAACTAAAATACGTCTAGATACACCCCCTTTTATCCATTTTGATGACAAGTATTTCCGGACGGAGGGAGTATAATAATACATGTTCACAAACTTGAAAGAAAAACACTCTAGTTTGGTGTATATATCACTAAAAATATACTCGTATTAGGTTTCACTCAAAATATATTCCTTCTGGCTGTTTTGATGAGGTGGGGGAGGGATGTGGTTGGTTTCAAGATACTAAGGGGTTTCTACATATTGGAGTAGAGAAGTGGGGTCTTGTTGCGAAAATGCCACGACTTACATCATAGTCGTTAGATGCAGATCTGATGGTCAGAAATGACGGATGGCAGACACACCATCATCACCAACTGAGTCTTTTATAGGAGTCTCTACTCTTATAAAAAAACAGAGTTGGTCATTTTGCAAAAAGATACCCACACCCCTCTCCACATTTGCAAGTAAGGCACTCCCTCGTTCATCCTTTTCTCCCACAAGATACACTACTCATACAAATGCATCTTGATGTTCCGTGCAACACATGGGCATGTTGCTAGTAGAGATAAAAACAGAGTTGGTGATGATGGTGTGCCTGCCATCCTGCAATATAGGCCGTCCGATTTATATCTGACGGATAGGAAGTAAACTATGGCAATTTTGCAAAAAGATACCCACACCCCTCTCCACATTTGCAAATAAGGCCTTCCCTCGTTCATCCTTTTCTCTCACAAGATAAACTACTCATATAAATGCATCTTCATGTTCCGTACAATGCATGGGCATCTTGCTAGTCTCTCACGATATATGTGTGTGTTTGAAAGAGGAGTAGATAGATTACTATCAAGATCGAGGTGCCACCCTACTCCTTCGGTGTCGGGTAGTGTGTGTGTGTGTGTTTGAGAGAGAAGCCAGTCGATAGAACAGTATCAAGATCGTGGTGTCACCCTACTCCTTCTGTGTCGGGAAGTGTGTGTGGGTGGGTGGGTGGGCAGTGACACTTACATATCTCTACTCTTCTAAAAACAGAGTTGGTGATGATGGTGTTCCTGCCGTCCTGCAATATAGGCCACCCGATTTATATCTGACGGATAGGAAGGAAACTATGGCAATTTTGCAAAAAGATACCCACACTGCTCTCCACATTTGCAAATAAGGCATTCCCACGTTCATCCTTTTCTCCCACAAGATAAACTACTCATACAAATGCATCTTGATGTTCCGTGCAACGCATGGGCATCTTGCTAGTAGGGAGAAGGAGTTTGTGTGACACATATCTACATGTAACGCCCACGATGCGGCTATATCTCCCACGTGTCGAGGCACGACTTAGAGGCATAACCGCATTGTAGGTATTCTTGCAAGAAGGGTCATCTTCACACAATCCCATGTAATTAACAAGAATGGGATAACGAGAGTTGTCTTACAATCGCCACTTCACACAATACATAAATTAATTCATACATCATCCAAATCCACACATAGCCCGACTACGGTCAAATCCGAATGAAAATAAGAAAACCCCAAATGCTAGATCCCCGAACGTCCCAACTGGGCTCCACTACTGATCATCAGGAAACGAAACATAATAACAACCACGTTCCTCGTCGCACTCCCACTTGAGCTCGGTTGCGTCACCTGCACTGGTATCGTCGGCACCTGCAACTGTTTTGGTAGAATCTGTGAGTCACGAGGACTCAGCAATCTCACACCCGCGAGATCAAGACTATTTAAGCTTATAGCAAAGGATGGTGTAATGAGGTGGAGCTAACATACGCAAATGAGAGCGAGAAGAGAAGTAACGCAACGGTCACGAAGCTAGAAATGATCAAGAAGTGATCCTGAAACTACTTACGCACATTCATAACACGAACCATGTTCACTTCCCGGACTCCTCCGAAAAGAGACCATCACGGCTACACACACGGTTGATGTATTTTAATTAAGTCAAGTGTCAAGTTCTCTACAACTGGACATTAACAAATTCCCATCTGCCTCATAACCGCGGGCATGGCTTTCGAAAGATAATACCCTGCAGGGGTGTCCCAACTTAGCCCATTATAAGCTCTCACGGTCAACGAAGGATAAACCTTCTCCCGCGAAGACCCGATCAGTCTCGGAATCCCGGTTTACAAGACATTTCGACAATGGTAAAACAAGACCAGCAAAGCCGCCCGAATGTGCCGACAAATCCCGATAGGAGCTCCACATATCTCGTTCTCAGGGCACACCGGATTGTCCAAGCTTCCGATAGGCGAGCCCAGAGTTGCCCCTAGTGGCCACCGGCGGCTGACAGGTTGGACCAACACTCAGAGGAGCGCTGGCCCGGGGGTTTAAAATAAAGATGACCCTCGGGCTCGCGAAAACCCAAGGGAAAAAGGCTTAGGTGGCAAATGGTAAAACCAAGATTGGGCCTTGCTGGAGGAGTTTTATTCAAGGCGAACTGTCAAGGGGGTCCCATAAATCACCCAACCGCGTAAGGAACGCAAACTCAAGGAACATAACACCGGTATGACGAAAACTAGGGCGGCAAGAGTGGAACAAAACACCAGGCATAAGGCCGAGCCTTCCACCCTTTACCAAATATATAGATGCATTAATTAAATAAGAGATATTGTGATATTTCAAAATATCCATGTTCTAACATGGAACCAACTTCAACTTCACCTGCAACTAGCAATGTTATAAGAAGGGCTGAGCAAAAGCGATAACTTAGCCAAACAATGGTTTGCTAGGAAAGGATGGTTAGCGGCTGGACATGGCAATATGGGAGGCATGATATAGCAAGTGGTAGGTAGCGCAGCATAGCAATAGAATGAACAACTAGCAAAGCAAAGATAGAAGTGATTTCGAGGGTATGGTCATCTTGCCTGCAAGGTTCTCAGAGTTGTCGAAAGCTTGATCCTCGTAAGCGTACTCAATAGGTTCCTCGTTCACGAACTCGTCTCCCGGCTCTACCCACAGCAAGAACACAAGCAATGGAGCCACAATCAATCACGGGAAATGCGCACGCAACATGATGCAATACATGCATGATATGCGAGATGTGAAATGCGATGCATATGCGTGCTCCGGAAGAAAAAAGGATGAACAAGGCATCAACTTGGCAAACCAAGTATGCCACTGGAAAGATGAAATGATTTCGGTCGAAATCGATATAAAGATCACCGGAAACGGATGCACGGTTTGCAAACGGCGAGCAAAACAAGAATGACACGATTCTGCGATTAACAGCATGATAGCACTTAGAATACATCAAGTAACTATGCTACGGCAACCCAACATAGCAACAAAGCATATGGAAGTAATCTACAAGAGATTCTTGACAAAAGATGAACACTGAGCTACGGCTAGATCACGATATAACAGGTTCAAACAAGCATGGCAAAAGTGCAAAAGATATCAGCTTCACAGACTTGGTGAAAATACTGAACATGGCTGAAACAGCATCAGGTAGCAATGTTCAGAGCAAGCAAAACACCTGCTACAGGAACTTATCATAGCAAAACAAGGCATGGAATGAGTCTACTAAAAGCATGGAACAAACGTCACTTACTGATAATGAGCCAAAAAGGATCAGAAAATATGATGGCACCCATGTAAACATAGCAAGTTTCGTTAACAGGTTTCAGACTTGGCAGAAAACAGAGCATGGCATTAACAGAATTATGAAGGCATCTTTGTGAGCTCGATGCACTCATCACAAAGCAATGCATGACAAAAGAAGCATACCTACAGCAGGATGGCATGTTCATGAAGCTAACCATGGCAAGAGCAACTTCATAGCATGTATGGATCAACTACAACAACCTTGGCAAAATTGAATATCACGTTAACATTCTGCCAGGAACATTTTATAGCAAAAGTAGAGCAAGATTAAGGCATACTAGGGCACTCCATAGTTGCAAACAGGGGCATGGATGGATAGAGCACAACTATAACTATAAAACATCCTTACTGAACATACCCAAAAGAAGCATGGATCTCACTGTAGCCACATTGATACATGGCAACAAAATAACAGCAAGTAAAAAACTTGGCAAAAACCCAAGTCCCTGAAAACAGAAACATCACGAAGCCTAGTTTGCATGCTTGTGCTAGTCACCACATAGATCACACAAATACATGGCATACACCTCTGTAAAGATGGCATGGCATAGATCAAAACACCTGTAGAGCTCATGCCCATAAGATGCACACATGAAATGCAACAAAAATAACAAAACATCAAGTTTTGATAAATAACAGCAGTAAACATCATATAGCACTATTGCACCAGAGCTTTGGGCACCAAGATGAACTCAAACAAGCATGTCACAATGGAAAAAAATGAAGAGCATCGCGTGATGAACATTTCGATATATCATGCATGCAAAACGGAGCAGTATGCAATGAGATATGCCATGATGAACAGAGCAACATAATATGACAGAAAAAAACTTGGGGGAAATTTCGGGGTCAACCTCTCCGATCTAGATCTGGCGCGGAGATCGAAGTTCGCCGGAGTTGGAGGGCGGGGCGGCCGGAGCTCGGGGCCGGACCTCGCCGGAGGAGGCGCTGGCGACGAGGAGGCGCGGGACGGCGGCGGGGACGGGCGCCGGCGCGAGAGGAGGCGCGGGCGGCGGCGGTCGGCGTCGATGCGGCGGCGGTCGGCGTCTATGCGGGGCCGGAGCGAGGCGGCGATGGGAAACGGGGTCTGCGGGAGGAGGCGGAGGCGCGCGCGGGCGGCGGGGCGCGGGCGCGGGCGGCGGGAGGCGACGATACGGGCCCGCGGGCCGGTGATGGGCTTCGCGGGCCGGCGACGGCGTGCCATGTGGCGTGGTGGGATTGGTGCGGGTGCGGCGGCGGGTTCGTCCGGCGCGCGACGGACGCGTCCGGCGGCAGAGAGGGGAAAGGGTTAGGGTTGGTCTGCGCGAAAAATCCGAGGGGGTCGCTTATTTATAGCTAGAGGGAGCTAGGAGACTCCAAATGGAGTGCGGTTTTCCCCCACACGATCGCGATCGATCGACTGAGAGCATGGAGGTGACTTAGGTGGGTTATTGGGCTGTTTGGAGGGGGGTTTGGCTGCATCACACAAAAGGCCTTTGCGGTTACCCGGTTAACTGTTGGAGCATCAAACAACCTCCAAATGGAACGAAACTTGACAGGTGGTCTACCAGTGGTGTACCAAGGCCACTTGGCAAACTTCGGTCCATTCCGAGAACGTTTAACACCCGCTCACGAAAAGAGACAAGAGGGGTGCGCCGGTGCATGTGGGAGTGTCGGATTGCAAAACGGACAACGGGGAAAATGCTCGGATGCATGAGACGAAGACGTATGCAAATGAGATGCGCATGATGACATGATATGAGATGCATGAAATGAAAAAAATGCAAAACGAAGACGAAACCCAACCACGGAGGGAATATCATAACACATAGCCGAAAATGGCAAGAGTTGGAGTTACAAATATGGAAAGTTACATCCGGGGTGTTACACTATACTAAGGGATAGGTAGATAGGATGTGTGCGAGGCATACTTAAAGCATCACGGAGATAAACAAACGATGTGCATGCAAGTGCCGGAAAAATGAAGCGATAAACAATGTCTACGTGTGTGTGTGTGAGAGAGAGAAAGAGAGAGGGAGAGAGAGAGAGAGGGAGAGAGAGAGCAAAGTCTCAAAACAAAAGGTGCTCTCCTGGAATCCCATTGTATGTATTCATATGGTTCCGAAACTCGAGTTAACCTTAGGCATATGTGTGAGAGACATAATTATCCTGTAAGACATTAGTGGCTGTGGGTGGGCGGAATTAAAGGGGTGGGCGTGTTCGACAGAGAGAGCGTGTGTGTTTCTGTGGGAGAGAATTGTAGGACGGGGTAGAAATACGAATTCCAACCTTGACGGAGGGAGAGAAATACATGAAGTGGGCATGTGTGATTCCGATGCCCATGAGATATGTATGCGTGTGAGAGAGATTGCACAATTCATTCACGTATCACTATCTAGTGATCATGGACGTGCATCGCTTGAACATAAATAAATATTTGCTTCCTATCGTGGCCAAAGGTACAATATGGATTCAACGCTATAAAGATAGGACACTCACATATCACATTTTTTCTATCTAAATAAACCTTTTCAATTGTGCATGCCAAAGTTACAGTGATGTTTCTTCAAACAACCAATGTAGCTATCATGTACATGCACCATTGTTACTCTTGCATGCAAATTCATTAGTCTTGGATGATTTAAGGTTCTATTATGAAGTAATATATGTAATATTCATATATGAATTCAACAGGTACGGAATTTATGAAATGGAGGCTATGTAATCATATGAGGTAACACTTTTAAGTAGCGGACTACAATATCCATTTCTTTTTGTGCGCCTCTACACTAACACGTCAATGCATTATGTTTAAAGTAAATAATCAATGGCACTAGATTATCTATTTACACGAGAAATACATAGGCTGAGCGTTTGATCCCTTTTTTGTGAACGCGCCTCTACACCGGTACGATTGGTCGCGCCCGTGTGAACGTCCAAGTTATCGGCGCATCATCCTGAGTTATTGTCTTTTTTTCTGGGGTGGACTTCACACTAGTTATTAACTGCTGACGCGTGCCCCGTGTACACAGTCTCGCATGACCTTCCCGCTAGCACGGTCCAAAATTAGTTGAAACTGGATACGAACAATCCCGCGGGTGGTAAAATCTCCTGCCTCCTTCTAAAATTTCCGCCACCTAGTCTTTAGCATGCGAAATTCCCCTTTTGTCCTTGGTGCACGGAGAACAACAGTAACAATACCGCCCTCATCTACATAATAGGTCGGGGCTGCTTTGGTAACTTCCGGTTCCCCCCACCACACGACACCCCCATTTCTTCTCCCCCTCCCGCAAAAACGACTAACTCCACAGCACCACAACATCTTACATGACGCCGTCCGTACTTCATCGGCCTTTCTACCCCTCCCCTCTCGAAACCCTAGACTGCTCATCCACCGGCGTACCAGAGCCCATTCACTGCCAGCGGTGTCCACCTCGCCGGATCTGCTTCTGCGGCCGCATCTACCCCTCCCACCTCCACTAGAAACAAGTAGACTGCTCATCCACCACTGTACCATATCCCATTCAGTGTCGGCCTTGTTCACGGCACCGGATCTACTTCGCCGGTACTCTCGTCAACCGCAGCACATCTGCAGTGGCTCATTCATACTCTGTCGGGACCCCGATTCTAAGTCACACCGATCTAGCCTGTAACACCTCATATCACTTTGCGGCCTCACGCACGGTATTCCCACGGGTGTCGCCTTACCATGGCCCGGGACCGTTTGCGCCTTTTGGCTCACGTATATGACAATGTCGCTAGCATCCATATGACAGAAAACCCAGGCCGACATGGCTAGTCGTGAACCCAAAATGGCACTAACGTATGGGGACAAGCATACATGAATCAACATCGAACGTGTCGGTCAGCAGCGTGCGAATCCGGGCTGTAGCACTGGGCTAACAGGACTCCGGGAACCCGGGCTGTAGCAGGCTAGGCAGGACTCCGGATGTCACCGCGTGACATTTCCCCGAAGGGACAGACACAGGAACGATATGAAACACATGCCGGCCAGTCAGGTGTCCAGAGCAGTAGTGCTGGGCTAGCAGGACTCCGGTGAACCGGGCTGTAGCGGACTACTATGGCTCAAGGAGGCACTAGACTACATTTCCCCATAAGAGAGGCTGCTAACACTACAGGAATCTGCTACTTTTCCGTCTGCCACGGCGGACGGCAAAGGCAAGGGTGGCGGACGGCAAAGAGCTTTGCCGTTTGCCGCGGACGGCAAAAGGCTCCGGCAAAGTAGGCTATGGTAACGAGCTTCTTTGCCGTCTGCTTTCTGAAGCGGACGGCAAAGGGGCCTTTGCCATAAGCGGCGGACGGCAAAGAAAGCCGACGGAAATAAATTCGCTGTTAGTCTGTTAGGCGTCTAACGGCAGCCTTTGCCGTCCGCGGCTGACGGCAAAGAGCTTCAAGCCTTTGCCGTCTGCCACTGTAGGCAAACTGACCAAATGGGTCAGGTGCCAGGAAGCACAGGTGGTTGCCACGTGGCTTATTTGCCGTCCGCGGCGGACGGCAAAGAGCCCTTTGCCGTCGGTGGCAGACGGCAAAGAGCCTGTACAACCCTGTTTTTAATTTAATTCATTCAATTTGACAGCAATTCATAGATATACAGAGATATACACAGCAATTCACATATATACACAACAAGCATATCCAGCACACAAGTTTCATCATATATACATACATAACCAACACATATATAGTTCCATCCTTACATATTACAAAAGTTTCACATTATTCATCCTACACCGTTGTCCATCCATCCATATAACAAGTTCCAACCATGCAAGTTCATTGATACAAAATAAAAGCACAAATGGAAAAGAAGCACTCCATCCATGCAAGCTTCCGTGAATTAAATCAAATCTGCAAAATGATAAACAAGATGTTAGAAAAAGAAGAAGAAAAAGAAGAAGAAGAAGAAGACTATAAGAAATAAGCATACTTAAGTAAAATGGAGCTAACCTAGAAGAAAATGAAGAAGAAGAAGAAGAAGACTAGAAGAATACTAGAAGAAGACTAGAATAATAATAATAATAATAATAATAATAATAATAATAATAAGAAGAAGAAGAAGACTATAATTAAGCTTATTATATAAACTTGGTCATTTTGTGCTAACATAAGTAATTTTGGAGTTAACCTATAGGAAACTAAGCATATTAGAGATAACTTAGCATATTAGAGCCAACTTAGGTAAAATGGAGCCAACCTAGCTAATTATGCCATCTTTGAGTGAACTAAGCATATTAGAGCTAACTTATAGCTAACTTATGTCATTTTGGAAGAACAAGAAGAAGACTATAAGCTTATTATGTAAACTTGGTCATTTTGTGCTAACATAAGTAATTTTGGAGCTAACCTATAGGAAACTAAGCATAGTAGAGATAACTTAGCATATTAGAGCTAACATATGTAACTAAGCATATTAGAGCTAACATAGGTAACTAAGCATATTAGAGCAAACTATATATAGATCATTTTGGAGATCTGACATACCTGACATAGTTCAGTTCTCATTGTTCTTCTCCTTCTCCTTCCTCAGCCTGATGCGCCAAGAGCGGCGAGGCGGTGGAGGCGGTGGAGGCAGTGGGATGTAGTCTTCTACCACAATTGGCGTGGTCATGTCGCCCAGCTGTGGGATCGCCGGCGCCACCACCATCGCTAGGTCATCCTCAGCCACCACCATCTCTTGCCCATGGTGCGCCACCACCATCTCCTGCCCTTGGTCGGCCACCACCATCGCTAGGAGGTCATCCTTAGCCTGATGCCCACTCTGCTCCTCTTCTTCCCCACTCTGCTCCTCTTCTTCCCCACTCCAGTCCGGATCATCCTCCTTGCTGTCTTTGCTGCAGCCCGAATCGCTACTGCTTTTGCTACAGCCAGAATCACTGCTGCTTTGGCTGTAGCCAGTGTCGCTGCTGCTGCTCCCATTGCCTGTCCAAATGCAACAATTAATGACCGTTAACAATCGATGCAAGACAAAGCCAAATGTAGAGGAATAAGAAGAGGCAGAACGTACCGGCATCATCGTCGTCAGCGTAGCGCATGCGACACATAGTCGCGTTGAACACCTTCACGATGAGCATGTTGGCGTCGTCGTCGTGCCTGAAGAGAAGGAAGTACCCCAGCCGCAGGTCGTAGGCACGGTAGAACTTCTCCCAGCCATGACACAGGTACATGTGGCCCTCCTTGATCACCAAGTCCACGTCCCACAGCCTGCGAACCCCGCTGCCGGCCTGTCGCAGCTTCACATTATTTGGCGGATCTTCACCCAGCATGTTCATATAAGTGTCAGACAGCCTCTGCAGTTTGGGACAAGGAGTGATGTAGCAAACAACAGAGTTATCATAATGAGATGGGTGAAGGGGAGATCTCTCCGTCTATATACCTGCCTCTTGGAGGAAGTCCCAAGTATGATACTGAAGAACTCGAAAGCATCCAACTCGTACTTCGGTGTGGCAGAGCGGAGACAGCGGTGACGGCCTCCCCCCATCTCTAATAAGCAGCAGAAGAGACCAATTAGTATCTAGCTAGAAGCATATCTATAAACATAGAGCCAAGTTTCTAGACATGAAAGAAAACTGAGAAAAAAAAAGCAATGCACTTGTGCTCAACAACATCAACAACACTTAGTTAATTTGGTAGGTTAGTTGGCAATGGCAATTGGCACCCTTCAAAACTAGGGATTTCTTTAGACATGAAAGAAAACTGAAAATGTTGAAAAAAAGAGCATAGTAATCTAAAAATAGGGGGAAAGTACACTTCTTCTTTCTCCTCTTTATCTTCTTCTTTTTTTCATCTTTCATCTTTCTTCTTAACCAAAACTAAACCTAAAGTTTTTGTTTCTTCTTCTTCTTAACCAAAATAGGGGGAAAATACACTTCTTCTTTCTCCTCTTTATCTTCTTCTTTTTTTCATCTTTCTTCTTTCTTCTTAACCAAAAAAGAGCACTAATATTTACTTCACTGAAAGATTTTTCACTTTGAAGGGAAATAGTTTTTGTTCCATCATCTATTAATAATATAACAATAATAATTCATTATATGGCAATGAGTTGAGAAATCTGGCACTACATTATTTAAACAACACAGAATAAAGCATAATGTACTAACTAATGCTATCTATGCTCTGATGTACAATGTACTAACACAGAATACAGAATAAAGCAATGACTACTAGTGAGAATTGAGATTATACACAATTATAGTAGAGAAATGCTATCTATGCTCTGATGTACAACATGACACATCTGACTTAGCCAAGCAAGCAGACATAAATCTGTTATTTAAATTAATCAAGCCATCAAGCAAATCTTCAGCTTGCCATCTCCTATATCGAAGTTCCAACCAAATTCTCTCCATATTATGTTTACTCTAGCTGTACAACAAAAAAGGAACAGTGAACTGCATAAATAAAGGAACAAAAGCCCATAAAGATTATAGGGACCAGCATAACTATCTCCGGTTTATTATCAGCAGAGGAGTTTGAATATGAATAAGCAACACGACCGGTGAACAAAAGGAACAAGGCATTTGCAACTGCAAATATTAATATACTGATAAGATACATATATTCCAAAGCAAGCTGGGGTGCAAGGAGCATCGCAGTCTTAGAAGTTTAGCAAAAGGAAACGGGTACTAATATGAAACAAAAAATGGGTTGCAAGACTGAAAACTAATATTGCACTCCAAAATGCGCGTCTCCAAGGATCCAATTCATCAAAATTAAAATTCTACTCCCTCCATTGGGCATAAATAATTTTTTCCATAAGGTTGCTAATTTTTTGTACATAGCATCATGGGCAGAGAAGAATTGTGGAAATAAAACATCAGCAACAACACAGAACAATTAACAACTCTTGTCACTTTCGTGAACCACTAGTGAGAATTGAGATTATACACAATTATAGTAGAGAAGATGCTATCTATGCTCTAAACCTAAACTAAAGTAAACCTAAACTAAACCAAACCTAAAATAAACCTAAACTACACTTAAAATACAGAAACAAAAACAGAAAAAACAAGAGATCTCACCGGGTGGAGGAGGGGGCACCGGAGGGGTGGGGCGGCCGCGGTGGTGGAGGAGAGGGGCGCCGGGGCGGCCGGGTGGAGGAAGGGGCGCCGGAGTGGCGGGGAGGCGACGATGGTGGAGTAGAGGGGCGCCGGGGCCGCCCGGTGGAGGAGGGAGCGCCGGAGCGGCAGGGCGGCTGCGGTGGTGGAGCAGAGGGGCGCCGGGGCCGCCGGGTGGAGGAGGGAGCGCCAGAGCGGCGGGGCGGCTGCGGTGGTGGAGCAGAGGGGCGCCGGGGCCGCCGGGTGGAGGAGGGAGCGCCAGAGCGGCGGGGCGGCTGCGGTGGTGGAGCAGAGGGGCGCCGGGGCCGCTGGGGTGGAGGAGGGGGTGCTGCGGCGACGTGGGTGGCGTGGGGCGGAGGCGGCTCGGGCACGGGCGGCGTGGCGCGACGACGGGGATGGCGCGGGGCGGGGAAGGGGGTCACCGGGGCTGCTGGGGCGGCGCGGCGACGGGGGTGGCGCGGGGCGGCGGCGGCACGGGGGCGGGATGGTGCGGGGCGGCGGCGGCTCGGGCGCGGGCGGAGAGAGAGAGGGACAGATGTGGGGCGCAGGCGGGCGTCGATGTTGATTTTAGTTAGGGCACGGTTCTTTGCCGTCCGCCAGCAGACGGCAAAGATCCTAGCTAACGGGCGTTAGCTTGGCCACTTTCTTTGCCGTCTGCTAGCGGACGGCAAAGAGGGGGGCCGTTAGGTTTTTTTTAAACAGCTCGTTAGTGGGGCCCACCTCTCTCTTTGCCGTCCGCCAGCCGACAGCAAAGATTCTTTGCCGTCCGCTAGCAGACGGCAAAGAATTGGCTGATGGCAAAGACGTTCTTTGCCATCAGCCAGTTCTTTGCCGTCCGTTTTTCGCAAGCTGACGGCAATATGCTCGATATGTGCAAATACCAAGACTCTACGATATACACATACCAAGCATTTCAATCATACACACAATATGCTCGATATGTGCAAATACAACATGGCATCACAACAAGACTCTACGACTCAGAGTATTTATTCATTAGGCTCCGAAGAGCCAAATATTACAAACATGGGTCTCATGACCCAACATTGAGAGCATACAAGTCAAACACATGCGGAAGCTTAACATGTCTGAGTACAGACATCTACAAATGAAAAAGGCTGAGAAGCCTGACTATCTACCAGATCCTGCCGAGGGCACAAGATCGTAGCTGAGGTATCAAGCTAAACGTCGAAGTCCACACGGAACTACTAGCGAGACCGACGTCTCTCTGCAAAACATAAAATAAGCAAACGTGAGTACAAATGTACCCAGCAAGACTTACATCAGAACTATCTACATATGCATCGGTATCAACAAAAGGGGTGGTGGAGTTTAACTGCAGCAAGCCAGCTTTGACTCGGTGGCTATCCTAAACTACGACTGCAAGTAACTCTTTGAGGTGGCGCACACGAGTCCACATATTCACCATATCAATACTCCACTATGGATCCGCTCCCGTCTCCCTACGAGAACGCCATCCATAGCACTCACACTTATCTTGCGCATTTTAGAGTATCCACTTTCACTTGTCTATGAACTGTTATAGGCAACCCAGAAGTCCATTTCCGCGGACACGGCTATTCGAATAGATGATGTTAACCCTGCAGGGGTGTACTTTGTCACACACGCTCTCGCCACTTACCACCATGTACACGTCGTGTACCTCGGCAACCTTCAAGCGGAAGCCTGGCGAGGGAGTCGGCCACAGCCTACCTAAACACTCAAGTCTCTAGTCCAGGTTTATCGCCTATTCAGGTTCCATCCGCAGGGAGTCCGGCCGAGGTTTCCACATACGGCCCCGAACGATGTGTGCAGGGTTCCCGAGACACCAAACGGGCGCCCGGTACACCGTGCCACGTGCCTACCGCATCACAGCCCACCCCTCGGTCAGCGCTGTCCACGGCCTCTAGCCTCTAGCCGAGAGGGTCCATTGGTTTCGGGCCCAATGCGTGGTAGTAACTGTATCATGGATCACAAACACAGAACTCAGTTCCTGAGGACGGCTTCAATGAGACAACCCACCATGTACCCCTACATGGCCTCTCACCGCTACCTTTACCAAATCGTGTTCACACACTTAGCTCACACACAGTAGGACATGTTCATCACCATTCCAATTCATCCCCGATGAATCAGACCTGACACAACTCTAAGCAGTAGCAGGCATGACAAACAAGCATGAATGAGTAGGCACATCAGGGCTCAAACAACACCTACTCATGCTAGTGGGTTTCATCTATTTACTGTGGCAATGACAGGTCATGCAGAGGATAAGGGGTTCAACTACCGCAACAAGTAACAGTTGAATCGTTGTTGTCCTAATGTAGTAAAGAGAGCAGGAGCGAGAGAGTGGGATTGTATCGGAATGAACAAGGGGGGTTATGCTTGCCTGGCACTTCTGAAGATATTATAGTTCTTCATCAGTGTCATCGATCACGTCGTCGGAATCACGGCTATCGAGAGGGGACAATCACCGGCAAACAAGGAAGAACACAATCAATGCAATGTAGCAATTATGATGCATGATTATGACATGGCAATATGACGTGATTTGGCCTAATGCAACTAGCAACAGAAAGGTTTGGGTTGATTTGAACTCAAGGTTCAAATTCAAATTCAAACTATGAATTCAAATAGTGCATTATCATGTTTTCACCTATACAGCAGGTATAACTTAGTTTGACGTGCATGAAAATGATACAGATGGATAGATTGCATTTTTCTGATAATTTTTCATATATAAATTATTTCATTCTGAGCTACGGTTGATTTTTTATGATTTTAGAAGTTTATACTATTTTCTAGAATTTCCTGAATAAACTTAAATCCAGATAATGAGTTATTGCGTCAGCACTGCGTCACTGTGACGTCAGCTGGATAACAACGCCTAACCAGAGTCAAACCTGACAGTGGGACCCATATGTCATCGACTCAGCTAAATAATATAGTTAACTAGCCTTAAGTTAAACCTAACCAAAATGTCAGTGGGGCCGGGGCCCACATGTCAATGACCCAGGGAGGTCAAATCCCTGGTCAACCAGGGCTAAATCACCGGCGTTTAGCCGCCGGCGGCAGCAGACGCCGCGGGAGGGCTCGGAATCGCTCCTCCGGCGCCCAATCGAGCAGAGGAGGGCACGCGCGGGGAGCTGGGGCTCGCCCGCATCCAGAGCGGCATGCGGCAGCAGCGGGGACGGACGGAGCTCGCCGGAAACGAGCTCGGGGCGGCGCCGGCGTTCGGGTGTTTGTGGCTACGGGGCTGCAGTGGCCGTGGCAGCGCGTTCATGGCACCTACAGCAACTACGCGAGGCGGCGAGCATGTTGGACACGACGCCCGGGCTGTTTGGTTGCCGGGGCCGCGTCGGCGGCGGGCGCAAGCGGCGGCGGGTGCGGTCGAGCTTGGTGCGGTCGCTACGGCATGCGAGGAAGAGAACGGAGAGGGGGGAAACGGCCAGCAGCTCACCACGGTCACGACGAGCGGGTCGGCGAGGTCGGGGAGGAGCTGATGGAGACGGGAGGTCGCCGGCGATCTCGGCGACCGAACGACGGAGACGAGGTCGGGGGCGACGCTTCGGGGCGTTTGGCGGGGCGTGACTCGGTGGGGAGGAAGAGGGGGTCGAGGCGAAGCTTCGGAGCACATCTACGAGGCGAGGCAGTGGCTCTGGGCGCGATGGTGCTCGTCGGTGAGGCGTTCGGGCGGGAAGAACAGAGGAGAGGGAGAGCGTTCGAGGGAGAGAGAGGGAGAGCCGGACGGCTCTGGGGGTCGCGTGGCATCGTCCAGACGCGTCGAGGCGGAGCCAGGCAGGCAGGGAGGGAGGAGGTGGCCGCGGCGTGTAGCTGCGCGCATCAGGCACGCGCCCTCGCCTACTGGCGCGAGGAGGAAGGCGACAGGAGAGCGCCTGGTGGGCTGGGCCGGCCAGGTGGCTTTGGTGGGTGCCAGGTAGGTATCTTCTCTCTCTGCTTTCTGTTTTTCTAATTTGTTTCTATTTTCTAATTATTTGCCTCTGTTTAGAGCTTAGGAAAAATACCAAGGCATTTCCTAAAATCCTGAAAATATTCATGGACACTTGCTGAATTATTTCAGTGGCCCAAAAATAGTTCCAACATTATTTGAACATTTAAATTATTTATAGCATTTAAATGCCCAAAAGTCAAATACAATAAGATTTAATTCAAAAATCCAGGATGGCCTAGAAATAGGTGCATCATTTTTGGCAGAGGTTTTCACCTTTAACAAAAATCATGAACTTTTCTAAAGGGCATTTGGGTTCATTGAAAATATTGTTTACTTGAACCTAGTTGAATGCATTTGTTGCTAGGGTTTCAACATCCCCATTTCAAGTTTCTTTGAAAATTAAACATGATGACATGAGGAACAAGAAAAAGTCAAACAAGGGCTGATCTGGGGCTGTGACATACTCCCACCGGAGACGCTTCGTCCACACACCCCCGGAGCCGCCCCACCGACGCCCCCGTCGACGGCCTCTGATCCTCTTCGCCGACACCTTCCTCAACCCTACCGGAGCCGCTTCACCAACACCATCATCAACCCTACCGGAGTAGCTTCGCCTATACCATTCTCAGCTCACAAGTCCACGGCCACAGATCCGCTTCATCGCACTCATCCAACCTACCAGAGGAGCTTCTGACGCCCCGTCCACGGCCGCAGATTCGCATCATCGACACCATCCTTAACCCAACCACCGGAGCAGCTTCACCAACGCCCTCGTGCACGGCCACAGATCCGCTTCGCCCACACCGTAGTCCAACCTACCGGAGCCGCTCCACAAACACCCTACTCGGCGGTTCTAGATCTCCTTACCGGACCCCGAGACAACCAGCGCAGCGTCATCACCCTTGACGTTTCTAACTTGATTCCCACCGTCTGGCAAGATGCCAAGCACCCGCCACGGCCTAGGTACTTCACCTTTAAACCCGTCCAGCATCACCTGCCCAATGTACTTCAAATATACTAACATGTTGCTGTTACCTGTTATGCAGCTGGCAAAAACTACAAGGACGATGTTTCTTCTGGATCTAGTAGCTTGGCCAACCAAGATCCTGGACTGAGGCATTGCTAGTGCGTATCTCTCTCTTGTATTGTTGTGTGCCTGCCAGCGTTCTTTGCTAGGATTTTCGACCACTAATCCCTTTGTGCAGACAATGATTTCTACTACTGGCTGCTAAATTAGACATGTAGATGTCATACATGATACTACCTCGTACCTCCATTCCTAAATATAAGTATTTCTAGTGATTCCACTATAGGCTACATAAGGAGCAAAATGAGTGAATCTACACTCGAAAATGCATCTATATACATCTGTATGTGGTCCATACTAGAATCTCTACAAAGACATATATTTAGGAATAGAGGTAGTACATTACACAAAATCCTAGGTGGCATGTAGGAATTCCAGTGCACTACATTAGGCTGCCTTAGAGTGCCTGCTAGTCCAGCACACAGAGTCATGGCTAGTTTATGCTACGCACACAATCGTTAATTGGTGGTTTAAATATGCGCAAGGAATATGCAAGGTATTATCATGTAGAGATGTCTGAAATTAGCCATGTCAACTTGCAAATAGGGTTACATAATGAAAAAGTACAAGATGTATGTGGCAATTTCATGGAACATCGCAAAAAAAGGAGAGGCAGCGGTGAGCCTATACAATGTGCTATGGTAGGTCACTCCTCCATTGCAATCATCGTGACATGTTATTTGTATGTCAGTTCTATTGGCCAAGTTTCTTAGGGACAGTTATTACGAGTTATCCTAAGGAAATAAGCACATGTGAATATAAGCTCCAGGTAAAAAGCCAACCAGTTCTTTTCATTGCCTTTCTTTTCAGCTTATCTTTGGTATGATCAGTGAAAAGTCTAGATTGCATTATATTTTGTCATTGTTTTGCCCATATGAAAATTAATTTGACTTGCAAACATCACAAATTGAACCCACTGCAGTAATTAATATGATAGGAACACAGACCATCACTATTTGTTCAAAATGCAAATACAAAGATACCATCTACTTGGCACAATCTACTTTGGTCAATGTCTTCCATAGAGACCCCATTGCCTAATTTAAATGAAGAACAAATGACCCACATTTAAATGAAGAACAATTATTTATTGAAATTCCATTGTCCAAGTGGCTGGTTATTATCATATAGCAGCCACCTAAAAGCATCATATAGTAGCAGCAACAGCAGCTCATAGCAACTCATCATACAGCAGCAGCAGCAGTAGTGTGCAATTCATCATATACCAGCAGTAGCTCGTAGCAATTCATCATATAGCAGCAGCAGGAGCAGCTCATAGCAATTCATCATATAGCAGCAGCAGAAGCAGCTCATAGCAATTCATCATATAGCAGCAGCAGGAGCAGCTTATAGCAACTCATCGTATAGGAGCAACAGGAGCAGCTTATAGCAACTCATCGTATAGCAGCAAGTAGCAACTCATAACAATTCATCATATAGCAGCAGCAGCTCATAGCAATTCATCATTTAGCAGCAGCAGGAGCAGCTCATAGCAATGCATCATATAGCAGCAGTAGAAGCAGCTCATAGCAATTCATTGTATAGTGGATCAGAATGAAAATTTGGCAAAAAAATTAGAGGAGATCCTCACCTTGTTGGATGAGCTCATCCTTCAACAGCACCTCAAGGCCACGACCTGGGAGGAGGGGAGGGGGAATAAGGTGCCTTCTGCCGTAGTGTGGCATCAGCCGTAGTTGCGCGGCGCCCGCCAGAGTATTGCGTTGGACGAACCATAGTGGAGCAGCTGCTGGAGACCATGAGAATGAGGGGCGGCGCCAGACGGAGGAGCAGCCAGGGAGATTTGGCCCTACCCGCCGGCCATGTAGCCTAGCTGGACAAAGCATCGTCGAGGACTAGGCCAGATGGGACCAGTGGCGACGGCTCATTGGAGGAACCCTAGCACTGCAGGCATTTGATCGAGGTAGAGGGAAAGGGGAAAGGAGATGCAAGCGGGCAGGGCAATTGCATTTTGAGTGTAATATAGGCAGACAACAGAGTCATTTCACTATTCCACTTCCCTTCAATTTTTAGTGAGCTTCTACCCGAAACACCCCCCTCCAAAGCGAATAAGTTAAGCCCAAGCCCATAACTCAAAAATGACTTCTTTACATCTTTTATGGCTTATTTTGACAATAAGCTCTGAAAAGGCGGAATAGAACTGGCCCTTAACCTGCAATTCAATTCTACATGCAATAATGAATCACTCCTGCCTGCTATAGTGTACATTTAGGCATCATCATACATGGCATAACCTAATAAATGTGCATTCCATTGTAGAATCTGGACTATGCAATGTTTATGTTAGTTCATACGTTGCACATGATGTTTAAATGCCCCTTAAATCTGGTTAGTCAAGTGATCGTCTTCAAGCCTCCTTCTTTGCTTCTTTTCTTGATACATCTGTTCAATTGCTTGTTTGAATCAGCCAGCCATACCAGAACTGTTTGCTTTGATTACTTGTTGTTCTTGACCTAACACTCTAACAGAGCTTGCCAACGATTTAAACACTAAGGGCTGCTGTAGTGGGGGCTTGTCTAACTCATAGGTGACATAAAGGTTTGGCTGTACACTAAATTAGGCTCTCAAGAGTACCTGGAGATCCAGTTCGAAGGTATGCCTAGTTTTTACATAGTGCACACATAGTAAATGCTCATTTGATTGTGTGCAAGTGCAAGAGATGTGGCATGTTTCATTATGTGGTGTTTTTTTTGTTATAATCTCATCCTTTTGTGTTGTTCACAGACTCGAAAGTATGCACATTTATCTTCCATTGAGACGAGTAACTAGTTTGTGTCACCTTGCAGAGGGGGTGCAATGAAGATAAGATTGAGGATTTCCATGTAGAATATGTTAGGAAGGAGCCTTGCAAGAGAAGTAGGAGCAGCGCTGAGCCTGCTCAACTAGTTAAGGTAAGTCACTGTATCCAACTCAATAGTTCAATTCCTTGTTTGTTTCAGGCATAGTTAATTTGCTCTTCTCAATTGCTTTATTTGCAATGATGCCAGATGTTGGGTACTTGTATAACTATTAGTTGACATAATTAAAGGCCTTACCATTTAATTACTCTGGCGAAGTGTGCCTGAAGCTTTGAAGTCTATTAACCAACTATTTCTGCATGAGGCTCACAATCTAGTTTATACTAGGCTAATGATTGCATAGCTTTGCTTGCTGTAGTAGGTTTGTATGAATCCCTCTGCTGTTCATTATGCTCCCTAGGACTTTAATTGAGCTACAGAATGGCCAACTGCTTGCTTACTTATATGCAACTTGCTGTCTAAATTTGTAACTTGTCTGTGTTTTGGATTTGGCCCCAACATCACGCTCCTCTGGTGAGCTAAGAGAGATTTCGGTATGCACGCTGCACAGACTACCTGTCACATCCTAGCTAGTCCATGCATTAGAGTGTTGCATCATGTTTACATTTCACAGAAACCTGAAATGGGGAATGCCAGAAACCCCCAGCACCCCCCCTGGAACAACTAGGGTTTACTAAAATTCTTTTCAATGAACCTGAAATGCCCTCCATAAATGTTCACCACCTTTGGTCTTGGCTAAAACCTCTGCCAAAAATGGTTTCATATTTTTGGAGGCCATCTTGGATTTTTGCACAAGCCATAAGTATTTGCATTTGGGCATTTTAAATGCTATAAATATTTTCAAATGCCCAATTAATCTTGAAGGTATTTTTAGGCTGTTGAGAATAATTTCAAAGGTGCCTCAGAATATTTTCAGGGTTTTTCTAAATGAAATAGTATTTTTACTATTTCAAAACACAGAACAGAAATAAATAAAAAGAGAAAGAAACAGAAGGCAGAGAAACTCACCTGGCAGCCAACCTGGCGGCCCAGCACTGTGCTGGCCCGCGCCAGTCAGCTGCCTGCTCTCGCCAGAGCAGGCAGAGAGGTGACGCCGGCGAGCGCGAGCTCGCCACCGCGCCACCTGCTTGCCGCCCTCGCCGCGGATGAGCTGGCCGACCTCCCTCGACGCGCCCCGAGCCTCTGGACACCGTCATTCTCCCCCATCGCCTCTCCCTCGCCTTCTCCCCACCATGGCCGACGCCGCCGCAGACACCTCACCGGAGTAGCCGCGCCCACCGTCGACCTCGCGTCGTACCAGTGTGTCCTACAGCACCGCCGTCGCCCGCTCCTTCGAGCCAGTCGAGCCCCGAGCGCTTGGTTGCCCCGAAGCTCCGTCACCGACCTCGCCTTCGCCGCTCACCGTCGGAGATGCCCTCCGCCGTCGCCACTGCAACAGCTCGCCTCCGACCTCGCCGCCTGCTCCATCGCAACCGCCGTGAGCATGGCCACCTTCCCATCCTCTCCTCTCTCTCTCTCTCTCTCGAGCTCTGTAGCTACCGCACGAAGCTCACCCGTACGCGCCGCCGCATGAGCTCGTCGCCGACGAGGCTCCGGCCATCCAACGGCCGCACCACCGTAGCCATTAGCTTCACCGCAACGCCAGGAACCCGTAGCACCCTCGCACGTTCCTCGCCGTGCTCTCTAGCTACGGTTTCAACCACGCCCGTACCCCGGCAGCCGCCCGGCTCGTCGCCGGCGTCGATTCCGGCGACCCCGAGCTCCACTACCACCACCAGTCGACGCGGCTCGCCCCCAGCTACACGTAGGTACTCTCCGCCGTCCATTTGGTCGCCGGAGGAGCAATCCCGCACTCCACCGCCGCGTCTGGACGTCGCCGGCGGCTAAATGCCGGCGAGTCAACGTGGTTTGACTACGGTTTGACCCCCCAGGGTGACTGACAAGTGGGACCCGCCTGCTGATTAATCTAAGTTAGAGTTTAAAACTAATCCTAATTAACTAATTACCTAACAGTGACACTGACACAGGGGACCCACACGTCAGGTTTGACCTGGACGACCACGTTGACCTGCTGACGTCACACTGACGTCAGACTGACGCAGTAAAGCATTTACTGGAATTATTCTTATATTGGAAATTCTAGAAATTATCACAAACTTCAAAAAATCATAGAAACTAATCTATAGCTCAGAATGAAAAGATTTACATATGAAAAATGATCAGAAAAATCCATTCTATCCATCTGTACTGGTTTCATGCATGATTAAGCAAGTTAACCTACTGTTTTATACAGAACAAGATAAAGCACTAATATGGGCCATTTATGAACTTGGAATTTGAATCTTTGATTCAAATTAGTCCAAACCCATCTGGTCTTAGTTGCATTAGCCCAATACATCCATTTTGCCATGTCTCATGCATGCATCATATTGTTGCACTTGCTTGGTGTTGATTGTGCTTCGATGTGTTCATTATGGTAGGTCCTGCCTCCGAGGATATTCACGAGTATCCAACTGAAGGGCAGTATCCCACCACCACTCTGTCAGGCAAGCAACCCATTGATCATTTTGATACAACCCATCTTCTCGCTTCTGCTCTCGTTTACTGCATTAAGACAACGCGATTCAAACTGCTGTGTGTGTTGCGATAGTTGAACCCACTTTCCTTTGCATGACCTGTCATTGCCACAGTAACTAGATGAAACCCACTAGCATGTGTAGGAGTTGATTGAGCCATGCTGTGTTCCTACAATGCTATGCTTGCTATGCTTAGAGTTGTGTCAGGTCTGGCTCATCAGGGTGATGAACTAGAGTGAAAGTGTGTGTGTCGGTAAAGAGAGTGAAGTGTTGAATACGATTTGGTAAAGGTATCGATGGGAGGCCATGTAGGAGTACATGGTGGGTTGTTTCATTGAGACCGTCCCTAAGAACTGAGATCTGTATGCGTGATTTAAGATTCAGCTACTACCACACATTGGGCCCGAAACCAATGGACCCCCTCGGCTTCTTATTCACCCTTGTCCTCTGTCCAGGAGTTGCACGTAGTTTCTGGTGTTTGTAGTAAGCTGGAGGCCGTGGACAGCGCTGACCAAGGGGTGGGCTGTGATGCGGTAGGCTCGTGGCACGGTGTACCGAGTCGCCCGTTTGGTGTCCGGGAACCCTGCACACATCGTTTGGGGCCGTATGTGGAAACCCCGGCCGGACTCCCTGCGGATGGAACCTGAATAGGCGATAAACCTGGACTAGAGACTCGAGTGTTTAGGTAGGCTGTGGCCGACACCCACGTTGGGCTTCCGCTTGAAGGTTGCCGAGTACACGTCGTGTAGCGACGATAAGTGGTGAGAGCGTGTGTGACGAAGTACACCCCTGCAGGGTATAAAACTATTCGAATAGCCGCGTCCGCGGTAAAGGACTACTTGGTCGCTTATGCAGTTCATAGACAAGTAAATGGATACTACTAAAAGCCTCAAGATAAGTGTGAGTACCGCGGATGGCCCTCTCGTGGGATGACGAGGGAGGATCCACGGTGGAGTATCGAGATGGTGATTAGTGGACTCGTGTGCGAAAACTATTTCACAAGTGGTGTATCGTAGGATAGCTTAGCCAAGAGTCAAAGCTGGCTTGCTGCAATAACCCCACTAACTTCTTGAGAATGAACATGTATAGTAGGATCTGTTGTAAGACTTGCTGAGTACCTTTGTACTCATGTTGCTTTAATTACTGTTTTCAGACGACAACACCGCCCCTTCTGACGGGTTCTACGTAGAACTCGACGACGACGAGTGACTTGCCACCCAGGTGGTGATCTAGGCTTGTGAAGGGCCTATGTAGATAGACAGGCTTCGTCAAGCCTTCTTTCTTTCTAGTGTCTGTACCCAGACAGTTTGCTTCCGCATGTGCTTGTATGATTGTATGACTTGAGTGTCGGGTCATGTGACCCCTATCTGTATGAACAAGTTATGTAAGGCTCTCCGGAGCCCTTTAAATAAAGTACTTGAGTTGTAGAGTTTTGTTGTGATGCCATGTTGTATTTGCACATATCGAGCATATTGTGTGTATGTTTGAAATGCTTGGTATGTGTGGGATCCGACAATCTAGTTGTTTATCTTTAGCAGCCTCTCTTATGGGGAAATGTAGTCTGGTGCCTCCTTGAGCCATAGTAGTCCGCTACAGCCCGGTTCACCGGAGTCTTGCTAGCCCAGCACTACTGCTCTGGACACCTGACTGGCCGGCATGTGAATCATATCGTTCCTGTGTCTGTCCCTTCGGGGAAATGTCACGCAGTGACATCCGGAGTCCTGCCTAGCCTGCTATAGCCCGGGTTCCCGGAGTCCTGTTAGCCCAGTGCTACAGTCCGGATTCACACGCTGCTGACCGACACGTTCGATGTTGATTCATGTATGCCTGTCCCCATACGTTAGTGCCGCTTTGGGTTCACGACTAGCCATGTCGGCCCGGGTTCTCTGTCATATGGATGCTAGCGACATTATCATATACGTGAGACAAAAGGCGCAAACGGTCCCGGGCCATGGTAAGGCGACACCCGTGGGAGTACCGTGCGTGAGGCCGCAATGTTATATGAGGTGTTACAGGCTAGATCGGTGTGATTTGGAATCGGGGTCCTGACAGCGTTGGCATCAGAGCCGGACTGCCTGTAGGTGCGATAATCCAAACTGGTCGATGTCGAGTCTAGAAATGCTTTAGTTATATGTAGGGGAATTGATTGTGGGAGGGAACGTAAGGTGCTTTTACTCCTTTACCTCATGCCCTCTGATCTGAGTCATACTCTTCTCATTCTACGCGGGTTAAGGACTAGGCTCTCTCCTCTCTATCAGGTTCACGTGTTACTAGTCCGTAGTAACTTATAGGATTGTTGGTTCCATGCTTCGGTTCAGTTTCTATTACCTTGGTATGTTGTCGGTTGAACCAGAACCTTGACATGATGTTGTTGAGTGGTATTGCAAACTGTTGCGAATGTCTCAAATCCTTTTTCGAGCATTTACAGCCGTTATGCTGTCCGAATTCTCCTAGAAATACTAATGCCTTGCATTATTTCGTGCTTTCAGATGGCCACCCGTTCCCAGAACCAAGTGGTTCGTCTGACCCGGTGCATCGGCGTACCTGGTCACACGGCCATGTTGGTCCGAGTGATGGTTGAGACAGGCTATCGTTGGTATCCCGAGTATACCGTCGAGGAGCAGTTCCGAGACTTTAATCAAAGTCAATATCTTTGCACCGTCAGGATTTACCCATCCTACCCTGGAGCCACTGAACCCCTCCATTGCTCTTATGGACTTGGGGTTACTGTCGAGATGTCCGTGCAGGACGCAGCTTACTCAATGATGACTATCATGCGAGCCAGAACTGCCTTGCTTCAGAACACCGACTTCTACTATATGCCAGCAGCACTCCCTGGGGCACAGGGGTACTATCAGGCCACTTACTGTGATTCTACCCATGAGGGCTCACTACTCCGTACCACCACCGAGATGCTTGAGGACAAGGACCGTGAGAATCGTGCCTTGTGAATGGAGCTCTTTAATGCTCGTGCTGATCACTGGGCCACTCTGACACGGTTTGCACCTGCCGTGCAAGCTGGGTTTATGGACATGAGGGATATATACCCCGTGCGATCTGGTCTGCCAGAATGTATGGAATGGCGTGATGTAGGAGGCATCACCCCTCCTCGTGGACCCCGTCTGCCACCGTTTGTTGGACCAAGGCCACACCCGAGTCCCTATGGACCGCAAGCTCCACAGGACCAACTATTTCCAGATGATCATGTTCAGCTCCCAGGACATGGTGGTGACTTCTATGAGGATTACTACGGAGACGTCTGAGTTGGTAGTAGTTCCACTAGTATTGTAACAGTTGTAATCTCCACAGTCCTGCGTGTCTTGTGGGATACGACTTGGTGTGTATCACGTTCCGGAGGTGTAGAAAAATAATGTATAGGAGCTTGGAATGCCTCTGTTGAGATGTATCGTCTTTCATCGTAGTTGTACCTTAGCCTGGGCTTGTACTAAACTATGTATGGCGTGTATGACTGTTGGTGTATGTATGTAGCTATGTTACCATGTCATACTGATGGTCATCTCTGCATTCCGTGTTATCCATCACATTCCGCTTTTCCCTATCAAGATTTAGCCATCCTCGTCTAAACCGTTGCTTTGTTTCTCCTAGGATGGTTACCACCCGCAACAACCCTGCTGTCCAGGCGCAGGGTGAAGCCAATGCAGCCAGGGCGGAGGATCTGCCCCATCCGCCTTCACTGGCCGAAGTTATGCTGGAGGCAGAAAGAAACAAGCGTGAGACTAACCGCTTGCTAGAGCGAATTGAGCAGAATACCGCACGTCACCAGAGGAACGACCTGGTGTCCATCAATGACTTTATCAAGCTGTACCCACCGAAGTTCAACCACTCCGTCGAGCCCCTTGATGCGGATGATTGGCTTCGCAGCATCACCCATAAGCTACGTTCTGCCAACGTAGCCGAAGCTGATAAGGTTACCTACGCTGCCTATCACCTTGAAGGCCCTGCTAGCCTTTGGTGGGAGAACTTTGAGGCTATGCGCCCAGCTGGCCAAATCACTACTTGGGCTGAATTCAGTGAGGCTTTCCGTGAGCATCACATTCCGGAGGGTCTCATGGATCGTAAGCGGGAGGAATTCTGCAACTTCACCCAAGGCAGACTGACCGTGGATGCATACAACCGTGAGTTTGGAAATCTAGCACGCTATGCTCCTGAAGAGGTATCCACCGACGCCAAGAAGCAGGCAAGGTTCCGCAAGGGACTTAGCCCTGAGCTTCGCCGTGATCTCCGTCTACATGAGTGCACCTCTTTCCAGAAGTTGGTCAATAAGGCCATCAGTGCCGAGACAGGACAAACTGACTATGACGCTACACGCAAGCACTCTCGTGATTTTGGTTCCTCATCTGGCTCCGGATCCCAGAACCGCCGGGTCTGGATTCCAAATACTGCTCTGCCACCCAGGTTCACTCTGAGGCCATCCTTCGAGGCGCCTCGCCCCAACCAGAAGCATGCACGGCCCAAGGTTTATGGTGGCCCCGCTGCTAATGCTGCTCCACGCCCCAATATTGTGACATGCTTCAAGTGTGGAGAAACGGGTCACTATCTGCGCGAGTTCCCCCGAAACAACCTCAATCAACCTGGACAGTCCGTTGGCCGTGGTAAGCCAGCAGGAAAGACTTACTACGCCAAGCCAGACACCACTGCACGTGGCCATGTCAACTATGTTTCAGCTGAAGAAACTCATGAGGATCCCAACGTCGTCCTTGGTACGCTCCTTGTTAATTGCCATCCGGCAACTGTTCTTTTCGATACTGGAGCATCTCATTCATTTATCTCTGAGAGCTATGCTCGATTACACAACACCACATTTAGTGACATGCCTACTTCCATGGAAGTTCAAACTCCTGGTTCTAGATGGCAAACCTCTAAGATAAGCCATGGAAATGAAATTCTTGTTGACAGACTGGTCTTCCTTGCATCACTAATAGCTCTCAAGTCCTCAGACATAAACATCATCTTGGGTATGGACTGGATGTCAGCCCATTATGCTAAGATTGATTGCTCTACTAGAACTGTTCAACTCACCCATCCGTCGGGCAGGACAGTTAATGTTTTGACCCGAGTGTCTAAACGTCAGCTTTACTCATTAAATGCCAACCCTCTTCCAGACCTCGAAGATGTGCCGGTAGTCCGTGACTTCCCGGATGTCTTCCCTGAAGAACTGCCAGGTATCCCACCTGACAGGGATGTTGAGTTCGTGATAGACCTCGTTCCAGGAACCGTCCCAATCTCTAGAAGACCCTATAAGATGGCACCCCTAGAGCTAGCCGAGCTTAAGAAACAACTCGATGAGTCCTTGAAAAAGGGTTTCATCCGTCCTAGTTCTTCTCCGTGGGCTTGCCCCGTCCTCTTCGTCAAGAAGAAGGATGGTACGGATCGGATGGTTGTAGATTACCGACCTGTCAACCCAGTCACAATCAAGAACAAGTATCCGCTTCCCAGGATCAACGACCTGTATGATCAGCTCGCTAGATCCTCAGTCTTCTCTAAAATGGATTTGAGGTTGGGCTACCATCAAATCAAAATCAAGAACGGGGACATTCCTAAAACGGCCTTTGTTACTCGTTATGGCCAATACGAGTATACAGTCATGTCCTTCGGGTTAACCAATGCTCCAGCCACCTTCTCTCGGTTAATGAACTCAATCTTCATGGAGTATTTGGATAAATTCGTCGTAGTATACCTCGATGATATACTCATCTACTCCAAGAATGAGGCAGAACATGCCGAGCATCTAAGGCTAGTACTAACGAAACTTCGAGAGCATCGCCTTTATGCTAAATTCTCCAAGTGTGAATTCTGGTTGCCAGAAGTGACCTACCTAGGCCACGTGATCTCTGGTAAAGGTATTGCTGTCAATCCCGAGCGAGTTCAAGCCATCCTTGACTGGACTCCCCCTGAAACGGTTAAACAAGTTCGGAGTTTCCTTGGCTTAGCGAGCTACTGCCGTCGCTTCGTCGAGAACTTCTCCAAGGTTGCTAAACCTCTAACCGAACTCCTCAAGAAAGATAAAAAGTTCGAGTGGACCCCACAGTGCGAGTTCAGCTTTCAGGAACTGAAAAGACGCCTGACATCTGCCCCCGTACTCGTACCACCAGATTTTTCTAAGGACTTTGTTATCTATTGCGACGCCTCGCGACAAGGACTAGGTTGCATACTCATGCAAGACCGTCATGTGATTGCCTACGCTTCCCGACAGTTGCGTCCACATGAGGATAATTATCCCACACATGATCTAGAGCTTGCAGCCGTAGTCCATGCACTCAAAACATGGCGACATTACCTTCTCGGTAATCGTTGCGAGATTTTCACCGACCACCAGAGTCTGAAATACATCTTCACCCAACCGGATCTGAATCTCAGGCAAAGACGTTGGGTCGAGTTGATCTCAGACTACGACTTAGAAATAACTTACACCCCGGGCAAAGCCAATGTCATGGCTGATGCGTTAAGCCGTAAATCCTACTGTAACAATTTGATGTTACAACAAAGCCAACCACTTCTCCACGAGGAATTCTGTAAGCTTAACCTTCACATTGTTCCTCAAGTATTTCTACCCACCCTGGTGGCGAAACCAACCCTTACGGATCAGATCATCAAAGCTCAGAAGGTAGATCCGGGAATATCCCGTATTAAGAGAAACATCAAGAAAGGAGTTGCCGATTGTTTCTCCGTTGATGACCAAGGTGTTGTGTTCTTTGGAGACCGCCTAGTGGTTCCCAAGGTACGCAACCTGAGGCGATTGATCCTTAAGGAAGCTCATGAATCTCCTCTCACCATTCATCCCGGTAGTACTAAAATGTATCAAGACCTACGCCAGAGGTTTTGGTGGACTAGGATGAAGAGAGATATTGCTCAATACATTGCTAATTGCGACGTCTGCCGTCGTGTCAAAGCAGAGCATTAGCGGCCTGCTGGCACCCTTCAGCCTCTGGCTATTCCTGAATGGAAATGGGATAAAATCGGTATGGATTTCATTACCGGGTTTCCCAGGACCAAGAGGGGAAACAATGCTATCTTCGTTGTTGTCGATCGTCTTTCCAAAGTAGCCCACTTCCTACCTGTTCGTGAGAGTATAACCGCTAGCCAGCTAGCAGACTTGTACATCTCCCGAATAGTGTCTCTTCATGGTGTTCCATTGGAAATTAACTCAGACCGTGGAAGTCTCTTCACCTCTCGATTTTGGGAAAGTTTCCAAAATGCTATGGGAACTCGTGTCTCTTTTAGCACCGCCTTTCACCCTCAATCAAGTGGTCAGGTAGAACGAGTTAATCAAATTCTGGAGGATATGCTCCGAGCTTCTGTCATCTCTTTCGGCATGGATTGGGAGAAATGCCTCCCATTCGCCGAGTTCGCTTATAACAATAGTTATCAAGCCAGCTTGGGCAAAGCCCCTTTCAAGGTTCTCTATGGACGAAAATGTCGAACGCCTCTTAACTGGTCATAAACCGGGGAAAGACAACTCTTTGGCCCGGATATGATCCAGGAAGCAGAAGAGCAGGCTCGCATTATTCGTGAGAAATTGAAAACAGCCCAATCTCGCCAAAAGAGCCATTATGATCGCAAACATTAGGCTATGACTTTTGAGGTTGACGAGAAGGCTTACCTCGGGTGACTCCTTTAAAGGGAACCCATCGATTCGGTATCAAAGGCAAATTGGCCCCTCGCTACATTGGACCCTTTCGCATTCTTGCCAAGCGAGGAGAAGTTGCCTACCAATTGGAACTACCTCCGCATCTTTCCAAGGTTCATGATGTGTTCCACGTATCTCAACTCAGGCATTGCTTCTCGGATCCTATCCGTGGAGTGGACCACGAAACGCTTGATCTCCAAGATAATCTCACATATCGGGAATATCCCGTTCGCATCCTTGATCAAGCTGAGCGTACCACTCGACGCCAAAACATCAAGTTTCTCAAAGTTCAATGGTCACACCATTCCGAGAAAGAAGCTACCTGGGAAAGGGAGGATCGTCTTCGACTTGAGTACCCCACCTTCTTCCCAATGGATCCTAAATCTCGGGACGAGATTCTTTTGAGTGGGGGTGAGTTGTCAGATCCTAGCTAGTTTATGCATTAGAGTGTTGCATCATGTTTACATTTCACAGAAACCTGAAATGGGGAATGCCAGAAACCCCCAGCACCCCCCCTGGAACAACTAGGGTTTACTAAAATTCTTTTCAATGAACCTGAAATGCCCTCCATAAATGTTCACCACCTTTGGTCTTGGCTAAAACCTCTGCCAAAAATGGTTTCATATTTTTGGAGGCCATCTTGGATTTTTGCACAAGCCATAAGTATTTGCATTTGGGCATTTTAAATGCTATAAATATTTTCAAATGCCCAATTAATCTTGAAGGTATTTTTAGGCTGTTGAGAATAATTTCAAAGGTGCCTCAGAATATTTTCAGGGTTTTTCTAAATGAAATAGTATTTTTACTATTTCAAAACACAGAACAGAAATAAATAAAAAGAGAAAGAAACAGAAGGCAGAGAAACTCACCTGGCAGCCCACCTGGCGGCCCAGCACTGTGCTGGCCCGCGCCAGTCAGCTGCCTGCTCTCGCCAGAGCAGGCAGAGAGGTGACGCCGGCGAGCGCGAGCTCGCCACCGCGCCACCTGCTTGCCGCCCTCACCGCGGATGAGCTGGCCGACCTCCCTCGACGCGCCCCGAGCCTCTGGACACCGTCATTCTCCCCCATCGCCTCTCCCTCGCCTTCTCCCCACCATGGCCGCCGCCGCCGCAGACACCTCACCGGAGTAGCCGCGCCCACCGTCGACCTCGCGCCGTACCAGCATGTCCTACAGCACCGCCGTCGCCCGCTCCTTCGAGCCAGTCGAGCCCCGAGCACTCGGTTGCCCCGAAGCTCCGTCACCGACCTCGCCTTCGCCGCTCACCGTCGGAGATCCCCTCCGCCGTCGCCACTGCAACAGCTCGCCTCCGACCTCGCCGCCTGCTCCGTCGCAACCGCCGTGAGCATGGCCACCGTCCCATCCTCTCCTCTCTCTCTCTCGAGCTCTGTAGCTACCGCACGAAGCTCACCCTTACGCGCCGCCGCACGAGCTCGTCGCCGACGAGGCTCCGGCCATCCAACGGCCGCACCACCGTAGCCATTAGCTTCACCGCAATGCCAGGAACCCGTAGCACCCTCGCACGTTCCTCGCCGTGCTCTCTAGCTACGGTTTCAACCACACCCGTACCACGGCAGCCGCCCGGCTCGTCGCCGGCGTCGATTCCGGCGACCCCGAGCTCCACTACCACCACCAGTCGACGCGGCTCGCCCCCAGCTACACGTAGGTACTCTCCGCCGTCCATTTGGTCGCCGGAGGAGCAATCCCGCACTCCACCGCCGCGTCTGGACGTCGCCGGCGGCTAAACGCCGGCGAGTCAACGTGGTTTGACCCCCCAGGGTGACTGACAAGTGGGACCCGCCTGCTGATTAATCTAAGTTAGAGTTTAAAACTAATCCTAATTAACTAATTACCTAACAGTGACACTGACACAGGGGACCCACACGTCAGGTTTGACCTGGATGACCCCGTTGACCTGCTGACGTCAGACTGACGCAGTAAAGCATTTACTGGAATTATTCTTATATTGGAAATTCCAGAAATTATCACAAACTTCAAGAAATCATAGAAAATAATCTATAGCTCAGAATGAAAAGATTTACATATGAAAAATGATCAGAAAAATCCATTCTATCCATCTGTACTGGTTTCATGCATGATTAAGCAAGTTAACCTACTGTTTTATACAGAACAAGATAAAGCACTAATATGGGCCATTTATGAACTTGGAATTTGAATATTTGATTCAAATTAGTCCAAACCCATCTGGTCTTAGTTGCATTAGCCCAATACATCCATTTTGCCATGTCTCATGCATGCATCATATTGTTGCACTTGCTTGGTGTTGATTGTGCTTCGATGTGTTCATTATGGTAGGTCCTGCCTCCGAGGATATTCACGAGTATCCAACTGAAGGGCAGTATCCCACCACCACTCTGTCAGGCAAGCAACCCATTGATCATTTCGATACAACCCATCTTCTCGCTTCTGCTCTCGTTTACTGCATTAAGACAACGCGATTCAAACTGCTGTGTGTGTTGCGATAGTTGAACCCACTTTCCTTTGCATGACCTGTCATTGCCACAGTAACTAGATGAAACCCACTAGCATGTGTAGGAGTTGATTGAGCCATGCTGTGTTCCTACAATGCTATGCTTGCTATGCTTAGAGTTGTGTCAGGTCTGGCTCATCAGGGTGATGAACTAGAGTGAAAGTGTGTGTGTCGGTAAAGAGAGTGAAGTGTTGAATACGATTTGGTAAAGGTATCGATGGGAGGCCATGTAGGAGTACATGGTGGGTTGTTTCATTGAGACCGTCCCTAAGAACTGAGATCTGTATGCGTGATTTAAGATTCAGCTACTACCACACATTGGGCCCGAAACCAATGGACCCCCTCGGCTTCTTATTCACCCTTGTCCTCTGTCCAGGAGTTGCACGTAGTTTCTGGTGTTTGTAGTAAGCTGGAGGCCGTGGACAGCGCTGACCAAGGGGTGGGCTGTGATGCGGTAGGCTCGTGGCACGGTGTACCGAGTCGCCCGTTTGGTGTCCGGGAACCCTGCACACATCGTTTGGGGCCGTATGTGGAAACCCCGGCCGGACTCCCTGCGGATGGAACCTGAATAGGCGATAAACCTGGACTAGAGACTCGAGTGTTTAGGTAGGCTGTGGCCGACACCCACGTTGGGCTTCCGCTTGAAGGTTGCCGAGTACACGTCGTGTAGCGACGATAAGTGGTGAGAGCGTGTGTGACGAAGTACACCCCTGCAGGGTATAAAACTATTCGAATAGCCGCGTCCGCGGTAAAGGACTACTTGGTCGCTTATGCAGTTCATAGACAAGTAAATGGATACTACTAAAAGCCTCAAGATAAGTGTGAGTACCGCGGATGGCCCTCTCGTGGGATGACGAGGGAGGATCCACGGTGGAGTATCGAGATGGTGATTAGTGGACTCGTGTGCGAAAACTATTTCACAAGTGGTGTATCGTAGGATAGCTTAGCCAAGAGTCAAAGCTGGCTTGCTGCAATAACCCCACTAACTTCTTGAGAATGAACATGTATAGTAGGATCTGTTGTAAGACTTGCTGAGTACCTTTGTACTCATGTTGCTTTAATTACTGTTTTCAGACGACAACACCGCCCCTTCTGACGGGTTCTACGTAGAACTCGACGACGACGAGTGACTTGCCACCCAGGTGGTGATCTAGGCTTGTGAAGGGCCTATGTAGATAGACAGGCTTCGTCAAGCCTTCTTTCTTTCTAGTGTCTGTACCCAGACAGTTTGCTTCCGCATGTGCTTGTATGATTGTATGACTTGAGTGTCGGGTCATGTGACCCCTATCTGTATGAACAAGTTATGTAAGGCTCTCCGGAGCCCTTTAAATAAAGTACTTGAGTTGTAGAGTTTTGTTGTGATGCCATGTTGTATTTGCACATATCGAGCATATTGTGTGTATGTTTGAAATGCTTGGTATGTGTGGGATCCGACAATCTAGTTGTTTATCTTTAGCAGCCTCTCTTATGGGGAAATGTAGTCTGGTGCCTCCTTGAGCCATAGTAGTCCGCTACAGCCCGGTTCACCGGAGTCTTGCTAGCCCAGCACTACTGCTCTGGACACCTGACTGGCCGGCATGTGAATCATATCGTTCCTGTGTCTGTCCCTTCGGGGAAATGTCACGCAGTGACATCCGGAGTCCTGCCTAGCCTGCTATAGCCCGGGTTCCCGGAGTCCTGTTAGCCCAGTGCTACAGTCCGGATTCACACGCTGCTGACCGACACGTTCGATGTTGATTCATGTATGCCTGTCCCCATACGTTAGTGCCGCTTTGGGTTCACGACTAGCCATGTCGGCCCGGGTTCTCTGTCATATGGATGCTAGCGACATTATCATATACGTGAGACAAAAGGCGCAAACGGTCCCGGGCCATGGTAAGGCGACACCCGTGGGAGTACCGTGCGTGAGGCCGCAATGTTATATGAGGTGTTACAGGCTAGATCGGTGTGATTTGGAATCGGGGTCCTGACAGCGTTGGCATCAGAGCCGGACTGCCTGTAGGTGCGATAATCCAAACTGGTCGATGTCGAGTCTAGAAATGCTTTAGTTATATGTAGGGGAATTGATTGTGGGAGGGAACGTAAGGTGCTTTTACTCCTTTACCTCATGCCCTCTGATCTGAGTCATACTCTTCTCATTCTACGCGGGTTAAGGACTAGGCTCTCTCCTCTCTATCAGGTTCACGTGTTACTAGTCCGTAGTAACTTATAGGATTGTTGGTTCCATGCTTCGGTTCAGTTTCTATTACCTTGGTATGTTGTCGGTTGAACCAGAACCTTGACATGATGTTGTTGAGTGGTATTGCAAACTGTTGCGAATGTCTCAAATCCTTTTTCGAGCATTTACAGCCGTTATGCTGTCCGAATTCTCCTAGAAATACTAATGCCTTGCATTATTTCGTGCTTTCAGATGGCCACCCGTTCCCAGAACCAAGTGGTTCGTCTGACCCGGTGCATCGGCGTACCTGGTCACACGGCCATGTTGGTCCGAGTGATGGTTGAGACAGGCTATCGTTGGTATCCCGAGTATACCGTCGAGGAGCAGTTCCGAGACTTTAATCAAAGTCAATATCTTTGCACCGTCAGGATTTACCCATCCTACCCTGGAGCCACTGAACCCCTCCATTGCTCTTATGGACTTGGGGTTACTGTCGAGATGTCCGTGCAGGACGCAGCTTACTCAATGATGACTATCATGCGAGCCAGAACTGCCTTGCTTCAGAACACCGACTTCTACTATATGCCAGCAGCACTCCCTGGGGCACAGGGGTACTATCAGGCCACTTACTGTGATTCTACCCATGAGGGCTCACTACTCCGTACCACCACCGAGATGCTTGAGGACAAGGACCGTGAGAATCGTGCCTTGTGAATGGAGCTCTTTAATGCTCGTGCTGATCACTGGGCCACTCTGACACGGTTTGCACCTGCCGTGCAAGCTGGGTTTATGGACATGAGGGATATATACCCCGTGCGATCTGGTCTGCCAGAATGTATGGAATGGCGTGATGTAGGAGGCATCACCCCTCCTCGTGGACCCCGTCTGCCACCGTTTGTTGGACCAAGGCCACACCCGAGTCCCTATGGACCGCAAGCTCCACAGGACCAACTATTTCCAGATGATCATGTTCAGCTCCCAGGACATGGTGGTGACTTCTATGAGGATTACTACGGAGACGTCTGAGTTGGTAGTAGTTCCACTAGTATTGTAACAGTTGTAATCTCCACAGTCCTGCGTGTCTTGTGGGATACGACTTGGTGTGTATCACGTTCCGGAGGTGTAGAAAAATAATGTATAGGAGCTTGGAATGCCTCTGTTGAGATGTATCGTCTTTCATCGTAGTTGTACCTTAGCCTGGGCTTGTACTAAACTATGTATGGCGTGTATGACTGTTGGTGTATGTATGTAGCTATGTTACCATGTCATACTGATGGTCATCTCTGCATTCCGTGTTATCCATCACATTCCGCTTTTCCCTATCAAGATTTAGCCATCCTCGTCTAAACCGTTGCTTTGTTTCTCCTAGGATGGTTACCACCCGCAACAACCCTGCTGTCCAGGCGCAGGGTGAAGCCAATGCAGCCAGGGCGGAGGATCTGCCCCATCCGCCTTCACTGGCCGAAGTTATGCTGGAGGCAGAAAGAAACAAGCGTGAGACTAACCGCTTGCTAGAGCGAATTGAGCAGAATACCGCACGTCACCAGAGGAACGACCTGGTGTCCATCAATGACTTTATCAAGCTGTACCCACCGAAGTTCAACCACTCCGTCGAGCCCCTTGATGCGGATGATTGGCTTCGCAGCATCACCCATAAGCTACGTTCTGCCAACGTAGCCGAAGCTGATAAGGTTACCTACGCTGCCTATCACCTTGAAGGCCCTGCTAGCCTTTGGTGGGAGAACTTTGAGGCTATGCGCCCAGCTGGCCAAATCACTACTTGGGCTGAATTCAGTGAGGCTTTCCGTGAGCATCACATTCCGGAGGGTCTCATGGATCGTAAGCGGGAGGAATTCTGCAACTTCACCCAAGGCAGACTGACCGTGGATGCATACAACCGTGAGTTTGGAAATCTAGCACGCTATGCTCCTGAAGAGGTATCCACCGACGCCAAGAAGCAGGCAAGGTTCCGCAAGGGACTTAGCCCTGAGCTTCGCCGTGATCTCCGTCTACATGAGTGCACCTCTTTCCAGAAGTTGGTCAATAAGGCCATCAGTGCCGAGACAGGACAAACTGACTATGACGCTACACGCAAGCACTCTCGTGATTTTGGTTCCTCATCTGGCTCCGGATCCCAGAACCGCCGGGTCTGGATTCCAAATACTGCTCTGCCACCCAGGTTCACTCTGAGGCCATCCTTCGAGGCGCCTCGCCCCAACCAGAAGCATGCACGGCCCAAGGTTTATGGTGGCCCCGCTGCTAATGCTGCTCCACGCCCCAATATTGTGACATGCTTCAAGTGTGGAGAAACGGGTCACTATCTGCGCGAGTTCCCCCGAAACAACCTCAATCAACCTGGACAGTCCGTTGGCCGTGGTAAGCCAGCAGGAAAGACTTACTACGCCAAGCCAGACACCACTGCACGTGGCCATGTCAACTATGTTTCAGCTGAAGAAACTCATGAGGATCCCAACGTCGTCCTTGGTACGCTCCTTGTTAATTGCCATCCGGCAACTGTTCTTTTCGATACTGGAGCATCTCATTCATTTATCTCTGAGAGCTATGCTCGATTACACAACACCACATTTAGTGACATGCCTACTTCCATGGAAGTTCAAACTCCTGGTTCTAGATGGCAAACCTCTAAGATAAGCCATGGAAATGAAATTCTTGTTGACAGACTGGTCTTCCTTGCATCACTAATAGCTCTCAAGTCCTCAGACATAAACATCATCTTGGGTATGGACTGGATGTCAGCCCATTATGCTAAGATTGATTGCTCTACTAGAACTGTTCAACTCACCCATCCGTCGGGCAGGACAGTTAATGTTTTGACCCGAGTGTCTAAACGTCAGCTTTACTCATTAAATGCCAACCCTCTTCCAGACCTCGAAGATGTGCCGGTAGTCCGTGACTTCCCGGATGTCTTCCCTGAAGAACTGCCAGGTATCCCACCTGACAGGGATGTTGAGTTCGTGATAGACCTCGTTCCAGGAACCGTCCCAATCTCTAGAAGACCCTATAAGATGGCACCCCTAGAGCTAGCCGAGCTTAAGAAACAACTCGATGAGTCCTTGAAAAAGGGTTTCATCCGTCCTAGTTCTTCTCCGTGGGCTTGCCCCGTCCTCTTCGTCAAGAAGAAGGATGGTACGGATCGGATGGTTGTAGATTACCGACCTGTCAACCCAGTCACAATCAAGAACAAGTATCCGCTTCCCAGGATCAACGACCTGTATGATCAGCTCGCTAGATCCTCAGTCTTCTCTAAAATGGATTTGAGGTTGGGCTACCATCAAATCAAAATCAAGAACGGGGACATTCCTAAAACGGCCTTTGTTACTCGTTATGGCCAATACGAGTATACAGTCATGTCCTTCGGGTTAACCAATGCTCCAGCCACCTTCTCTCGGTTAATGAACTCAATCTTCATGGAGTATTTGGATAAATTCGTCGTAGTATACCTCGATGATATACTCATCTACTCCAAGAATGAGGCAGAACATGCCGAGCATCTAAGGCTAGTACTAACGAAACTTCGAGAGCATCGCCTTTATGCTAAATTCTCCAAGTGTGAATTCTGGTTGCCAGAAGTGACCTACCTAGGCCACGTGATCTCTGGTAAAGGTATTGCTGTCAATCCCGAGCGAGTTCAAGCCATCCTTGACTGGACTCCCCCTGAAACGGTTAAACAAGTTCGGAGTTTCCTTGGCTTAGCGAGCTACTGCCGTCGCTTCGTCGAGAACTTCTCCAAGGTTGCTAAACCTCTAACCGAACTCCTCAAGAAAGATAAAAAGTTCGAGTGGACCCCACAGTGCGAGTTCAGCTTTCAGGAACTGAAAAGACGCCTGACATCTGCCCCCGTACTCGTACCACCAGATTTTTCTAAGGACTTTGTTATCTATTGCGACGCCTCGCGACAAGGACTAGGTTGCATACTCATGCAAGACCGTCATGTGATTGCCTACGCTTCCCGACAGTTGCGTCCACATGAGGATAATTATCCCACACATGATCTAGAGCTTGCAGCCGTAGTTCATCGTAGTTGTACCTTAGCCTGGGCTTGTACTAAACTATGTATGGCGTGTATGACTGTTGGTGTATGTATGTAGCTATGTTACCATGTCATACTGATGGTCATCTCTGCATTCCGTGTTATCCATCACATTCCGCTTTTCCCTTGGATTTCTTGCTCTTGTCGGTGGAGCTCTCTGGCACGTCCTCGACGGGAGCGTTGCACTCTAAAGAGGCGCGCTTGCTGGAGTGGGTACAGGAGGTCTTGCCGGCCTTTTTCCCTCCCAGGGCTACAATGGCAGGAGCAAGCGCCTTGGTGGCAGTTGCTGCAACTGCCTCCTGGTAGAGTTGATCGGCGCAGATGAGTGCATCTTTCTTGTCAAAGGGGACGGTGATGATGCTTAGTGGCCCAGGCATCTTCAACGTGTTGTAAGCATAATGTGATGCCGCCATGAACTTGGCCAGCGCTGGGCGGCCAAGGATCCCATTGTAGGGCAAGGGGATCTTGGCGACATCAAAAACGATCTTCTTCGTCCTGTAGTTCAGCTCGCCCCCAAATCTGATGGGCAACGTGATTTTACATTGTACTTCTCCCCAACATCAGGCTTGAACATGCGGTGGGAGGGCCACTGGAACTGCCGCAGCTCACGGGTAAAGGCCGGACAACCCACCTCGTAGGGTAGGTCACCGGAAACCCCCGGTTGGGTGGTCCATAGTGGGCCCCGAACGCCTATCAAACTGATCGTGCGCTTCCCGGCGCCGCTCGATGGTGGTCAGAACATCCTCCTGGGCTCACTCCCGAAGAACTTGACCTTGGTCGCGGCGGGCTCGTGGGTCAGACGATGCTGTGGAAACGTTGTCACAGGCGTCGGCCCGACGAGCCGGCGGCTGCTGTTGCTGGCGTGGAGGAGGAGAGTGTACCGTGGTTGCAGCACCTCCGGTCCTCCCACCATCGGCATGCGCCAGCTCTACAGAGCGCCGGCACGAGGGTCCTGCTGGTCGCGGTTCATCTTTGTTGGCGAAGCTGATGAGGCTCCGAATGGTGGCTCTCCATTCCTCGAGCTTCTCCGCCGCAGGAGGAAAGTCGAGGAGTAGTTGCACACGCGGCAACGCTTCTGCTGGCGTGGGAGTTGGCGAAAGCTGCGTGGACCGTGACGCGCTTCGACTTCTAACCACGTTAGAAGGAGCTCTATCACGGTCACGCGGTCACGTGCCACTTCCGCCAGCATCCGGGGTGTTCACGCCAGCCCGGCACGTCCTGAGAATGACGCAAAGGGCTCTTCCCGCGGTGGCGCCCAGGGGCGCCGACGTCGCGGTGTTGCTCATCGCGCACGGCCTGGAAAGGCCGCGGCACGGGCGCTGGCTGGGGCGTCATAGAGGCTGCCGCGCCGCCCGTGGGCAGCACGGCCCCGCCACCGGACCCAGCGGAGTGCGGCTCGTCGTCTTGGACCCGAACGAAGCCGATTGCCTGGCTCCGATTGCCAGAGTGTCGTGGATGTTCACGGGCCACGCCTCCGGCACCACCCGTGGCCACCCCATCGCCCGTCCATGCTGGTGTGGACGGGCCGGCTCTGGATGACCCGATTGCTGTGATCCCCTTCTTCTTGGGGGCCATGGCGATGATGAAGTTGGTGCGTTGGCTTCAAAAACTAGATTTTCACGACCTGCGCCCCCAACCTGGCGCACCAAATATGTCGGGGTTCAAGAACGACACCTATGGGATCACAGGGAATCCCTACTACGGTTGGCGGGGCGCGGGGCTGTGCAAAGAGCGGGTTTAGATGATCAACACGGGGGAATTTTATCCAGGTTCGGGTCAAAAGTGATGTGTAATACCCTAGTCCTGCTTTGCTGTATATCTAGTGTTCTTGAGCTCTTGAACTAGCTGTGGTGCATGCCTAGTCCAAAAAGTCTGAATCCTTCCTCAGTACGCTTCGGGCCTCCTTTTATACATCAAAGGGGTCACCATAGTGGCACACAGGAGGTGGAAAGTATGTAAAGTGTACAAGTCTATGTCAAGGTTCAAGAACGACACCTATGGGATCACAGGGAATCCCTACTATGGTTGGCGGGGCGCGGGGCTGTGCACAGAGCAGGTTTAGAAGATCAACACGATTGAATTTTATCCAGGTTCGGTCCGCAAGCGATGCGTAATACCCTAGTCCTACTTTGGTGTATATCTGGTGTTCTTGAGCTCTTGAACTAGCTGTGGTGCATGCCTAGCCCAAAAAGTCCGAATCCTTCCTCGGTACGCCTCGGGCCTCCTTTTATACGTCAAAGGGGTCACCGTAGTGGCACACATGAGGTGGAAAGTATGTACAGTGCAGAAGTCTATCTCTGACATCATGGGACAAAACGCATTTAATGTGCCGCCGACGTGTCCTCTTGGTTTATCAGGGACGGCAAGGAAGCTCGTCTCGTCCATCGCCGCCTCGCCTCGCATCGACGCGCGTCCAGGCTGATGAGGCATGCAGCGCCACGGTGGCTGGCTGGTTGCTGCGCTGGTGCGGTGGCAGGGTCTTCACGAAGATCTGCATGCCACCACGCAGGTGCTTGCCTGGTTGGCCTAGAAGCTGCATGCTACCACGTAGGTGCGTGCCTAGCTGGTAGCCTGGCTGCTGCGTCCGAGCGACCATGGGGCAGCGAAACCTTGGTAAGCTGGTTGTGGCCCCGCGGATGTTCCCGGCAAGGGTATTGCCGGGGCCCCGACAAGGGTCTTCCGGGGTCTTTTGGGCATCCCCGGCCAGGGTCTTGCCGGGGGCCTTTGTCTTCTGGTTCTCATCTAGTCTTGCAGGCCTATGGTCTTCACAAAGATCTACATGCCACCATGCAGGCGCCTCCCGAGCCTTGGTTCCAATGTTGTCGATGGTGTCGGAACTCTCAGGCTCAAGGGTGGCGATCTTGCTGGTGTTGGGTAAGTTGCCCCGGCAAGGCCCTTGCGGGGGTAGCGTAGGTCTTCCTCGGCAAGGCTCTTGCCGGGGGAAACCCACCTTGCCCCTTCGCTCTTTGCGTCTCTGGTCTCAGCGCTGCTCTGGTAGTCTTGTCCCTTTGCTCCCTCTGCCATGCCAAACGTGGCCGCATGTGTGGCTACAACTGCCCGTGCACAGGTAAAGGGGTACAGAAGGCCCCTACTTTTGTACACCGACAGGAGCCCCCGGGCCTGGGCCACACATAAGCGCATAGCGTTGTTGGGCCAGGGCCAGAACTGTGCACGGGCATGCGTGGCAGAGTTTTAACTGTGGTAACTCTGTCGCCAGTTGCGCTTCCCCACGACCCGCGTTGAATGCGTGACGTGGGGGTCGTGCGTGGGGCGGTTGTTGCATGCTTGCGTCACATCATGGTGAGTAGTAAAGAGGCGGCCCGCGCCTTCCCCATAAAAAGAGGAAAATGCAGGGGCGCTGCTCATTTACCCTCTGCGCCCTTTCCAATCTTGGAAACCGCCGTTCCCCTCTTTTCCAAACGCAAGTCAAAGCTCTCGCCCCCGCCCACCGCCACCGCGCCCCCATCGCCATCAATCCCTCACCCCTCCTCAACCACCATGGCGCCCAAGACAAGCAAGGGCAAGGGAGCGGCCAAGGACGCCGGGGGAAGGAGGCGCCGGAGAGCGAGCTGATGGAGATGCGGATGCAGCACGCCCTCTTCCCCTCGACGGTCGATGCGCTCACCCTCAGGGACTACTTCAGGCCCCTGTGGGGGAGGGAGACGCCGGGCCACCCTGCCACGAGCATCATCCCCGCCGCCTTTGCCAAGGCCGGACCAAACTGGTACCCCTTCTTCGTTGATTACTTCTCCTGCGGGCTGTGCCCCACTTTCTCTGATTTCTTTAATGACATCATGCACACCTACCGCTTCCACCTTCTGGATTTAACGCTGAACGTCGTGGCGTGCATGGCTATCTTCGCTCACCTTTGCGAGGGCTATGCCGGAGTGCTCCCCAACACGGCGCTCTTCCACCATTACTTCTATCCTCGCATCCAGCTAGGAGGCGCCATCTCTGGCTGCATCACCTGGATCCCGAGGACCCAGGAGAGGGGCACGTACCCGGAGGGTGCCCAGAAGGAGATGTGGGAAGAGTGGCGGGGCCGATGGTGCTGGATTGAGGAGGCAGACCCACAAGAGTTCTGCCGGGTCCGTAGGAAGCTGCCGGTCCGCGGCAAGGACTGGAGCAATGTCGACGCCGATGACAAGAAGCTCATGGTCGCCACCACCAGGATCCATCGCCTCACCTCGGCTGGGCTCACTCTTGAGATGATTGGGGCTGACTTCATCCGCCGCCGAATTGCCCCGCTGCACAACAAGGGAGGCCGGCCTGGGACTTCAGGAACGTGGCTGGCATAATGAGGCTCCGCCCTTGCTTGAAGCACAATTTCACGGTGCTGGGGCATGCCCATTTTGCCAGAGGCTTTTCCAGCTCAAGGTCGACGAGGCCGGCGGGGTCGAGAGGACCGGCAAGGCCGAGAAGGTCAGCAAGGCCATGAGGGCCAGCAAGGCCGTCAGGGCCGGCGAGTCTCTGTTTGGGTTGCCAGCAGGGGTGGTCCCGTTGAGTAACAACTCTTGCCAGACCTCCATCATTGCGATGATGTCGAACTTCAACGTGCACGGCCTGGATCCAAGCTGGGCCGAGCCGGAACCGGAGCAGGTGCAGGCCTTCTTCGACAACCTGTCAGAGAGGTACGTTCGTGATGAGCCGCTGCTCATCCGCGACACCACCAAGGCGGAGCTGGCATACATTGCCGCCAGGGCGGAGGAGGCGGCACTTGCCCAAGAGGCCAGCAACGTCGGCACCGTGGAGGACGAGGCCGACACGGCCGCAGAAGAGAAAGAACTCGTCGAGTGGGCGGGATCTGCCGTGGAAGCCAGCGGAGCCGGCGCTGGGGCTCCCCTTGTTGAAGACGTGGTCGAGGAGTCGACCAAAGAGGAGCCAAGGTGGATGACTCATCGGCCCCGGGGAGGAAACGCGTCCTGCAGCGGGCTAGCTCTGGCGAGCCGGTCTGGCCCGGCAGGATCACGCAGCGGCAACGGGCCCAGGCGTAGCCCGTGCACCAGACGAGGGCTACGACAGTGAAGAAGAAGGTAGCAAACACCGCTTCTTCCTCATCCAAGCGGCACAGGACCCCATCCCCTTCACCTCCCCCTTCGGACAGCGACCTAGAGGCCGACTTCGACCTTGGGTCCTTCAGCCCGAAGAGGAAGAGGAGGCCGGCGGAGGAGGAGGAGTAAGCATCTCGCCCTTCATCATTTCTGACTCCCAGCCCGTACTGTTTCCCCTGACTTGATCTCATCTTTGCAGGGACATGGAGACACTGGCCCAGAGGGTGGCGAAGAGGGCCAAGGCTTCGACGGGTGCCAAGCCCCTGGTGAGCACTCCGCGCACGCCGGTGGTGGTAGAGATCAGCCCGGTTGCCAGCCCTCGACGCAGCCCCCGCTTCAGCCCCCAGCGTAAGTTTATTACTCACTCCTCATCGACAGGCACCAGGGCGCAAATCGTGGCGCTGACCTTGCCGGATTTACAGGAGGGGAGCAGCAACAGGAGGAGCCGCTGAGGGCTGCCCCTGATATGCCGCCCCCATCGATCACGCCGCCCAGAGGGGCGTGCCCGACAAGGGCACCTACCGACGAGCCCACGCGCATGGAGGAAGAGGAGGCGTTCTTGGGCGCCGGCGGCTCCATCCGGGCAACGAGCGTTGGCGGGGAGGGGAGCACATCTTCTCAGCTCGGCATAGGTAAGTGGCCTGCCTCCCGTCCCTATTTTTTTTCTTTGTTCTGAACCTTGATCTTGGCCTCGTTTCGTCCTTCCTTTCTGGTTTCCATACCCTCCCTCAATGGACGAGGAGGATATCGACATCATCATCGGGGAGGTCGCCAAGGACGCCGAGGCCGAGGCCGCCAAGATCGTGGCTGAGGAAGCCGCCAAGTCCGCCACCGGGGAGGCCGGCAAGAAGCCTGCCGAGGAGGAGGTGGCCAACGACCAACCTTCCTCCCCCACAACCCCCGCGCCTCCCAAGTACCTGAAGGTGGGCGATGACTTGCTTGTCCGCCTCCCAGGGATGGCAGACACCACGGCGCCTGCCGAGGGGGAGGCCTTTGATGACGAGGCGCTCGCCGCTGTGGGCTACAAGTCGTCGATGAACCGAGCACCAGCACCGGCGGCCCCCAAGAGGAGCAGCTCCTCTGAGCCATGGGCGCCAACTTCCAGAAGCTCCAAGCTCTCCACCGTGCCCGCCAAGACAAAGTGAGATCTAGGACGGCGGCGGTGGACAAGGCGGAGGCAGATTTTGAGGAGCGTGTCGCTCAGATGCAGGTCTGGTTTGGCGACGCCCGGGATGAACTGAGGGCTGCCAAGGGTGAGCTTGATGAGCGCAAGCGAGAGCTCATCCTGAAGCAGGCCGATATCGAGAAGGCCCAGGAGGTGGCGAAGGAGCAGGCCGCCAAGGACGAGGCTGCTCGGCAGCAGCAGCGGGCTCTGCTGAACAGCCAAGAGGAAGACCTCGCTGCTCGTGAGCAGGCGCTTGCCGCCACGCTCCGCGGAAAGGATGAAGAAATCAGGAAGATCATCATGCAGTGGACCCAGGAGCTGGAGCAGAGGCACAAGAAGGCACTTGATGCTCAGGCCCTGGACCACGCCGGCAAGTTGAAGGAGCTGGAGCTGGAGTGGGAGGAGCTGAAGAAGAAAGTCTCGGAGCTGACGGAGGAAAGGGACACAGCCAACCGCGCTCTCGCAGAGTCGCAGGTCGCCATCTCCGACAAGGCCAAGCTGCTTTCGAGGCCAACGGCTCCATCAATGACCTGAAGCTGAAACTGGACGGCTTGGAGGGGAAGTTTTCGGAGGCCGGGGCTCGTGAGGAGACCCTGAACAAGGTCTTGGAGGACGAGAAGCGGCTGCGGAGCGATGACGCCGCTGAGCACAAGGATTACGCGAAGAGCGTAAACCTTTGGATCAGCCGCCTCGCCGATGTCGCCGGGAGGATCACCGCGAAGCTTGCCGTCATGGGCATGCCGGATGTCAGGTACTCCCAGGAGCCGAACGTGAGCCCCAATGCCAGGCTGACCTTGTTCTCCGAGGGCGTCCTGAATGCCCTCGAGCAGTTCCGCTCCAAGCGAGTGACCTATCTGGCCAACAATCCCGAAGGCTCTGCCGAGGCGCCCTGACCAAGGTCCTCACCAAGGTGGCGTTCTGGAACCCCACCGTCAACTTCTCCGACGCGCTGGAGAGCTTGCCGGAGGGTACGGACCTCACGGCGCTCGAAGAGTGTATCGAGCCCATCATCAGTTGCGTCGACGGAGTCAAGAGGGTGGAGGGCCAGTGCCAGGACTAGCCGCCTCGTTTCTCCTTGCCGCTGCGAGTTCATGCCCAAGAAAATTTATCTTAAGTTAGAACCGCAGCAACTTTTGATGTAATATAACTTTGCGGTACTTTGAAATGAAGCATGCTATCTTCCTATTCGATCGTTCCTTGTATGTACACTCCCCACGCCTAGTTGGATAGGTTTGCTGGTGCGTAAACCCATGCTATGGCGCTTTGAAGGACCGATCCCTAGCAGCCAGCCGGGGGGCGCTTGCTGCCGGGCAAGCCACCTTGCCGTTCTCAGCGCAGCCGCTTGAACTGTTGAGCAGACTCGAAACAGAACAAGGGCGTTGCCAATAGCGGAAGGGTTCCATCGCGTATAGGTTTTCCATACAAGGGGCAAGATTTTTCGAGGACAATAACCTTATATTTAAAAAGGAATTTGCTCAAGGTTCTGTGTGACTTAGCTTTTCCGTTGCCACGCGGGTGGCTGTTGCGGCAGCGGGCGACATCGCCTAGCCTTGCACCGATTGCCAGAGTGTCGTGGATGCTCGTGGGCTGCACCTCCGGCACCACCCGTGGCCACCCCATCGCCCGCCCATGCTGGTACGGATGGGCCGGCTCCGGACGATGGGATCGCGGTGATCCCCTTCTTCTTGGGGGCCATGGCGATGATGAAGTTGATGCGCTAACTTCTAAACCAGATTTCTCACAGCTTGCACCCCCTACCTGGCGCGCCAAAGATGTCGGGGTTCAAGAACGACACCTATGGGATCATAGGGAATCCCTGCGAAGAGCGGTTTTAGAAGATCAACACGGGGGAATTTTATCCAGGTTCGGGCCGCAAGTGATGCGTAATACCCTAGTCCTGCTTTTGTGTATATATGGTGTTCTTGAGTTCTTGAACTAGCTGCGGTGCATGCCTAGCCAAAAAGTCCGAATCCTTCCTCGGTATGCCTCGGGCCTCCTTTTATATGTCAAAGGGGCTGCCACAGTGGCACACAGGAGGTGGAAAGTATCTACAGTGTACAAGTCTATCCCTGACATCGTGGGACAAAACACATTTAATGCACTGCCGACGTGTCCTCTTTGTTTATCGGGGACGGCAAGGAAGCTCGTCTCATCTGTCGCCGCCTCGCCTCGCTTCGACGCGCGTCCAAGCTAGCGAGGCATGCAGCGCCACACTGGCTGGCTGGCTGCTGCGCTGGTGCTATGGGAGGGTCTTCACGAAGATCTGCATGACACCATGCAGGTGCTTGCCTGGTTGGCCTAGAAGCTGCATGCTGCCACATAGGTGCGTGCCTAGTTGGCAGGTTGGCTACTACGTCGGAATGGCCAGCGAAACCTTGGTAAGTGCAGCCCTGGGTGTGGCCCCGCAGATGTCCCCAGCAAGGGTCTTGCCAGGGTCTTGTGGGCGTCCCCGGCAAGGGTCTTGCCGGGAGCGTTCATCTTCTGGTTCTCATCTAGTCTTGCAGGCCTCTGGTCTTCACAAAGATCTGGAAGCCACCATGCAGGCACCTCGCGAGCCTTGGTTCCAATGTTGTCGATGGTTTCGGAACTCTCAGGCTCAAGGGTGGTGGTCTTGCTGGTGTTGGGTAAGTTTCCCCAGCAAGGCCCTTGCCGGGGCAGCGTAGGTCTTCGCCGGCAAGGCTCTTGCCGGGGGAAACACACCTTACCCCTTTGCTCTTTGCGCCTCCGGTTTCAGCGCTGCTCTGGTAGTCTTGTATCTCTGCTTCCTCTGCCCCGCCAAGCGTGGCCGCAGGTGTGGCGACAACTGCCCGTGCACAAGTAAAGGGGTACAAAAGGCCCCTACTTTTGTACACCAATAGTCTATCTCTGACATCATGGGACAAAACTCATTTAATGTGTCGCCGATGTGTCCTCTTGCTTTATCGGGGATGGCAAGGAAGCTTGTCTCGTCCGTCACCGCCTCGCCTCACGTCGACGCGCGTCCAAGCTGACGAGGCATGCAGCGCCACGGTGGTTGGCTGGTTGCTGCGCTGGTGCGGTGGCAGGGTTTTCACGAAGATCTGCATGCCACCACGTAGGTGCTTGCCTGGTTGGCCTAGAAGTTGCATGCTGCCACGTAGGTGCATGCCTAGCTGGCAGGCTGGCTGCTGCGTCGGAACGGCCATGGGGCAGCGAAACCTTGGTAAGTGCGGGCCTGGTTGTGGCCCCGCAGATGTTCCCGTCAAGGTTCTTGTCGGGGTCTTGTGGGTGTCCCCGGCAAGGTTCTTGCCGGGGGCCTTCGTCTTCTGGTTTTCATCTAGTCTTGCAGGCCTTTGGTCTTCACAAAGATCTTCATGCCACCATGTAGGTGCCTCGCGAGCCTTGGTTCCAATGTTGTCGATGGTGTCGGAACTCTCAGGCTCAAGGGTGGCGGTCTTGCTGGTGTTGGGTAAGTTGTCCCGGCAAGGCCCTTGCCGGGGCAGCGTAGGTCGTCCCCGGCAAGGCTCTTGCCGGGGGAAACCCACCTTGCCCGTTCGCTCTTTGCGCCTCTGGTCTCAGGGCTGCTCTGGTAGTCTTGTCCCTTTGCTCCCTCTGTCGCGCCAAACGTGGCCGCAGGTGTGGCTACAACTGCCCGTGCACAGGTAAAGGGGTACAGAAGGCCCCTACTTTTGTACACTGACATTTTCCCTATATATTTGAAGGGAAAACATTGGCATGGTATAGGCTATGCGATGATATTATATCTTGGAATTGGAATCGATTGAAAGTACAAGTTCACCAAAAAAAATTATCCTATGCATCTAGTTCATCGTGATCGGAATTATATATATAATTTTTGGCCTCGTGAAGGAGAAAGTATCGCTCTAACTTGGGGGAGGCTTAAGTCAATGTTATATTCATGCCCGAACCATGAGCTCTCAAGAGAAATTATTATTCAGAATTTTTATGCTTGGCTTTCTCAAGATGATCGATCCATGCTCGATACTTCTTGTACTGGTTCTTTTATGAAGAATACTATTGAATTCCGTTGGGATCTTTTAGAAAGAATTAAACGCAACTCTGGAGATTGGGAACTCGGCGAAGGTAAAGAGTCAGGTATTAAGCTTAAGTTTGATTGTGTTAAATCTTTTATGAATACTAATGCTTTTCAAAAGTTTAGCACTAAATATGGACTTGACTCTGACGTAGTAGCCTCCTTTTGTGAATCTTTTGCTAATGATGTTGATCTTCCTAAGGAGAAGTGGTTTAAATATCACCCACCGATTAAAGAAGAAATTAAAGAATCAGTAATAGCTAAAGATGAAACTATTATTTGTAATGTTGATCCAGTTGTTCCTACTGCTTATATTGAAAACCCACCTTTCCGTGTTAGGATGAAGGAACATGCTAAAGTTTCAACTGTGGTCAATAAAAGTTATATTAGAACACCTAAACCAGCTGAACAAATCTAGGTAGAACCTAGTGTTGCTATGGTTAGGGATCTCTTGGTTGAAAATATAGATGGGCATGTTATTTACTTCTGCGATGAAGCTGCTAGAATTGCCAAACCCGATGAAAAAGGTAAACATAGATCTGTTGTTGGCATGCATGTTGTCTCAGTTAAAATAGGAGATCACTGTTATCATGGTTTATGCGACATAGGTGCTAGCATGAGTGCTATTCCTTTTACCTTATATCAAGAAATTATGAATGACATAGCATCCGCTGAAATAGAAGACATAGATGTTACTATTAAACTTGCTAATAGAGACACCATCACACATCTTGGGATTGTTAGAGATGTTTGTCGGCGTTCTGGGAACGGGGGTACCCAGACTTGCATGCCTACGGCCCACGGCATAGCTCTGCTGGTGGGCCTGTATGGCCATCTTCACCAACAAGCATTCAAGACCCTCGCGAGGGGCCAAGCCTCGCGAGGCGGATGACACAAGACCTCCTCAGGAGCGGCCTCACCAGGTTGGCTCACGAGGGGCGGAGAGATCAAGGCAGGGCAAACCTCGCGAGGTTCTCGTGACGTGAGCCATGACGACCGAGACCAGGCGGGCGCCAGCACGCATAGCGTACTTGTTTCCTCTTTGGTGCTAAGGAGGCAAGCGCAGGCGCGGAGTACCGAGGCGTCAAGCAAAGGTTTCCCTATCAGTGCAATGAGACCAAGACCAGTAGGATGGCAAGACGGAGGTCACCATGGAGCCCAAGGCGGCGTCACCGCCAGAGCCTTTGGCAGGCGAAGACTACTTTGGTCAGGATAAGTTGTACTAGCTGTCCCCTTTCGAATTGGCCATTGTTGGCTCCCTTCTCGCTCAATATTTGGGAAGAGGACCTGGGCCTCTACAAATAGGACTGGCCACCATAGTAGGAGGCAACTGAGTCTGAACTAAGCCTCGGGCATCTGATCCTTAGCCAATCCTCACCCGTACACCGAGCACAAGAACACCTCAACCCCAGGAGGCTGTTCTTCCCCTTGTAACTGTTCATCCTCAGCCCGAGAGGCAATCCACCACCACCACACTGGAGTAAGGTATTACACCACAACAGTGGCCCGAACCAGTATAAATCTTGTGTTCTTTGTGTTGTGAGTTCGTCGAATTAGACCATGAGATCTTAGCAAAGCTAGGACGTGGATCGGTAGGGGGAGAACTTCGCACGCACCCCAGAGTTCGAATCTTAAGGGTTTTGCGGGAACCCGAGATCCGACATTTGGCGCGCTAGGTAGGGGTGCGCCGAAGCTTCCCTTCCGTCGCTCCGTGTCCCATCGCTTTATCGTCTCCATGGCGGACGCACGCCGCGCTCGCGCCGAGCTGCCCTCGCCACCCGCGTTGCTCAGACGGCTCCCGTCGGGGGGCCACCCCATCGTTCTCCTTCACCTACTGCCAACGCCGCCACCGGCCCAGTGGGGAACGAGCAACAAGCATCCTCGCTGCACCCCTCGGTGCGGCGGGATGGCCGCACCACCACTCCATCGCTGACCCCGGCCGGTTCGTCATCCCACGCTCGTCGTGCTCCCGTGGACGCACATGCCGCTCTATGCATGGCACGCGAGCTCCTGCGCTACCGCCCCATCGACAACATCTACGAGGACTGGCTCGACCGCATCACCGAGCTTGTCAGCGCCGCCAGGGGCTCCCCTGCGCCGTCCCTCTCGCTGCCTCGCCTCCACCACCTGCGGGTGGCATGGCCCATGGAGCGCCTCCACCACCTCTGCCCCAAGACGGAGTCTTGGCACCAAGGCGCGCGGCCCCACGATGCGACCCGCCGCGTCCGGCGCCCGCGCAAGAAGGGAGAAGCTGCCAAGAAGTCCCTCGACCGCAAGAAAATGCTCCACCACTCCCCGCACCGCCACGCTAGGATTGCTTGCTGCGGCAGGGCCCCGCGCCGCTTGCCGTGGCAGCGCGCGGGCGCCAAGACCAAGCTCCACCTCCAAGATGGGCCCTAGTGACCACGGCCGGCTACCGCGCCTTCACCCTAGAGCTGCGTAGCGTCGCCTGGCTGGGCAAGTTCAAGCCGGAACTGCCTCCTCGCTATGACGGCACCCCCGACCTTGTGGAGTTCTTGCAGCTCTACGAGCTGAGCATCGAGGCGGCCAACGGCGACGAGAAAGTCATGGAGAAATGGTTCCCCATGGCTCTCAAAGATGGTGCCCGCTCCTGGCTCCTCAACCTGCCTCCAAGCTCGATCTCCTCCTGGGATGAGATGCGCAACCACTTCGTCGCCAACTTCCAGGGCACTCGCGACAACCCTCCGCCGTGGTGACCTACACCGCGTCAAGCAGCAACCAGGAGAGACCCTCCAGAAGTACATCCAGCGGTTCAACAACATCCGCCTCAAGACCCCCAAGGTGACGGACGAGTCCATTATCTCCGCATTCTCTGATGGCGTCCGTGATGTCAAGATGAAGAAGGAGCTCGCCATCCACAAGGAGCTCTGCAAGTCCCTGGAGCTGTTCAACATGGCGACCAAGTGCGCAAGAGCTGAGGAGGGGCGCCTCTCCCTCCTCGAGCTCCCGGCAGCGGACCCGGAGGAGAAGAAAGCTAAGGACAAGGACGTGAAGCGCAAGGGAGCATCCGTGCTCGCGGCGGAGCCGGATACCAAGTGCGGCAGAGACCAGCCCGGGTCATCCAAGAGCAGCCGACCATTCTGCACCTTTCATAACCTGCATAGCCACAACACCAGCGACTGCCAAGAGCTCAGAGCCATTCGAGAAGGATGCTTCGGTCGACGCCCCGAGCGCAACGACCGGGGCTACGGCCGAGGACAAGGACGTGGTGGCGGACGCTGGGATGACCGTGGCCCGCGCCAGGAGTGGCGCGAATGGCCTCGTGAGGGCCGCTGGCAGGATCAGCCTAGCGAGGGCGCCTGGAGGGATCAGCCTCGTGAAGATCGTCCTCAGGGCAACGCCGGTCTTCCTCCGCTACCTCCACCACCAAGAAGGAATGACGACCACCACCAAGATGAGGGGGCTGGGGGCTTCCAGGAGCCGCGTGCTATCGCCTGCATCTTGGGCGGAGCTCAGGCCCCAGCCTCGCAGCGTATCTTCAAACAGTTTGCTCATGAAGTGAATGCAGTCCTCACCAAGCTCGAGGCCACGCGCCCGCTAAGATGGTCCAAGTGCGCCATCACGTTCAGTTCGGCAAATCAGCTCAAGTGCGTGGCTACCGCTGGCTCCCTCCCGATGCTTTGTTCACCAGTCGTCAGCAATGTGCAAGTCACCAAGACCCTCATCGACGGCGGCGCAGGGCTCAACGTCATGTCCGTCGACATGTTTGACAACCTTCAAGTGCCCTACGACCAGCTTCGGCCCACCAAGCCTTTCTCAGGCGTGACCGACGGCTCCACTACCCCAATCGGGCAGGTCCGCCTCCCAGTCACCTTCGGAGAACGCAACAACTACCGCACCGAGCTCATCGACTTTGATGTCGCGCACATCCGTTTGCCATACAATGCCATCCTCGGGTATCCAGCCCTGGCCAAGTTCATGGCGGTGACCCATCACGGCTACAATGTCCTCAAGATGCCAGGAAGCGGCGGAATCATCACAGTCCCGTGCGAAGAATGAGACGCGGTGTGCTCCCTCGAGCGTGCCTTCCAAGCTGCAGCAATCGACGACCCCGACAGCAAGGGCGAGTGCCCTCCTGAGGCCACCCCCAAGAAGAAAATGCAGCTGCGCTATGCAGGACCTTAGGAGGGTGGCGCTGCGAGCGGTACCTCATCAGGATCAGGGCCCGTGCCTGGGGCGCCTCCCTCCCTTGCATAGGAAGGCGCGCCCGGTGCCCTTCTCGGGCAGGGCTTGGGGGCTCTCCTCTGGAGGGCCTCAGACCTTGCCAACATCACGAGGGAGGCGCTCGGGCACCACTTGGAGACGTGCTTCACGACACGTTTCCCTTAGGAGAACACAGGGCGAGGAGCGCCCACCGCTCAGGAGTTCATCACCAGGACCACTCAGGAACTGCAAGACGCAAGGGCCATGCGCGGCGACCGCCGCTCACCAGGCGCAGCTCCCCATCCAGGCGAGGATGCCGGGCTACGCGTCTGCATCAACATCCCAGGGCTCAACAGGGCCGCATCTCAGGAGCTCTTCTGGCCTTCGCGCGTGGGACGCTGCGAGGGTCCACCGCACCGCTACGTTTGCATGCCTTTCGGCCTGCCGAGCATGGTGTCCGCCTACCAGCGCAACTTGCGGCGCGCCCTAGCATCCCACGAGGCCAGGCACCATGCCGTCCTGATCGAGATGTTGATGGTCCTCAGGAAACCGCCTGGACCCCCAGAGCCTCCCGAGGCTCAGGGCCCCGGTGGCTCGTGAGGAGCGACCCCTTTGCCGCGTACCTTCAGCTGCTCCGACAACCCTTCATCGACAGAACCAGGTGACATTTTCCAAGTTTATTTAGCTGGGAGCGCCCCCCGGGCTGCATCATTCCTAGGCTGCGTGGGTCCGTCCCTGTGGCATGTATCCCTTTTTTATGTCTTTAGCTTAACTTGCTGGGGGCGCCCCTCGGGCTGCATCATCCCCAAGCCGCTCAGGCCTGACCCAGTGGCATGTATCCTTCCTGCATTTACGTGAGCTAGTCTGCTTTCCATGCTTAATCTACCTATGACTATTACCTACTCGATCGTCACCCATCATGGGAGCCGCGCGCCGGCCGTCTTTCTTCAGGATCCTTCGCGTGAGTACGCTAAGCACGACGTCTGTACTCGGGCCCGTCCCTGCAGCATCGATAAATCTAGCGGATGAGCTCTGTCTGGCGGGCCGGCCCCGTTCACGTCACCTCCTGGGGCCGTTGGTGCTTGGCCTTCTCACGCGATAACCTTAGGAGATTCGTTAGGCGCAGGTTATCTGACCACCTCGCAGGACCAGCGCAGCGAACAAAAACCAAGACCAGGCGCAACCCGCCTTGAGGTAGGGCCTCGTGAGTCCCGCGCTGGCTCACGAGTGCCCAGATACACCTCGTCTAGCCCTGTCGTGCAAGCCACGTGTCAGGGCGGGGCTGTACACGCCCCGGGGGCTCTCCGAAGTAGGGAGTCCCCTCCCACGCACCAGTGGAAGCACCATGCTCCGCGCTGGCCGTCGACACTGCCGAGGAGCGGCTATGCCCGTGCACAAGCGGAAGCACTATGCTCCGCGCTGGTGATAAACAACTAAGGGCAGCCTCACGGCCGCACCAACCTCAGGGAGCCTCGGAGCTCAGTGTCCAGCCTCACCGTAACACCCTCCCCTGGGGAGAGTCGCACGAGGGGGCTGGGCACGGGGGCTGCGCTCGAGTCACGCCCAAGCGCACGCCATCCAGCCAGGTTCCCCGGACCTGGTCGTCGCGCGCCCCTCCCGAGCCGAGCCTCGGCAAGGGCAAAGGTATGAAGATTGTTTGCACGTCAAGGGGGACTCCTGAGCATCGCGACTCAGGAGCCTAACTAGTCACGTAGCCCCTCACTCCTTGGGTCCGTCCTGGTCTCCGGTCGGTCCAACGGTGGTTGAGGTATGCGCGGGGCCGGGCTCTGCCGACGTAGAACACTAATCTTATCCTCATGTCTCCTTCCTATAAGCTGTTTGCACGTCAAGCTGGACTCCTGAGCATCGCGACTCAGGAGCCTAACTGGTCATGTAGCCCCTCACTCCTTGGTCCCGTCCTGGTCTCCGGTCGGCCCAACGCCGGTTGAGGTATGCGCGGAACGCAAAGCAAATAGGAAGAAAAATCGCAAAATCTCATATCTCAAAGTAGATATTACAAGACATATTGTTCTCACAATATCAAACGCGAGTTTAACGCCTCCACGAGGCATGATGCATGCTGCAGGAATAAAACAGGAAAGGAGCCGCTGGTCATCCCTGAACACAATCGACGCCCGCGAGAGGCACTCCTCCCTTGATGATGTCGCCTTTGTCTTGGTCACCGGCCGGAGCTGCAGGAGTGGCGGCGCCTCCGGTCAAAGGCGCGGAAGCGAAGCCATGGAGGCGCGGAAGTGATACGTCTCCAACGTATCTATAATTTTTGATTGCTCCATGCTATATTATCTTCTGTTTTGGACATTACTGGGCTTTATTATGCACTTTTATATTATTTTTGTGACTAACCTATTAACCGGAGGCCCAGCCTAGAATTGCAGTTTTTTTGCCTATTTCAGAGTTTCGCAGAAAAAGAATATCAAACGGAGTCCAAATGGAATGAAACCTTCAGGAACGTGATTTTCGAAACGATCGTGATCCAGAGGACTTGGACCCTACGTCAAGAAAGCTACCAGGAAGCCACGAGGTAGGGGGCGCGCCTACCCCCCTGGGCGTGCCCTCCACCCTCATGGGCCCCACGTTGCTCCACCGACGTACTCCTTCCTCCTATATATACCTACGTACCCCCAAACTACCAGATACGGAGCCAAAAACCCAATTCCACCGCCGCAACCTTCTGTACCCGTGAGATCCCATCTTGGGGCCAGTTTTGGAGCTCCGCCGGAGGGGGCATCGATCACGGAGGGCTTCTACATCAACACCATAGCCTCTCCGATGAAGTGTGAGTAGTTTACCTCAGACCTTCGGGTCCATAGTTATTAGCTAGATGGCTTCTTCTCTCTTTTTGGATCTCAATACAATGTTCTCCCCCTCTCTTGTGGAGATCTATTCGATGTAATCTTCTTTTGCGGTGTGTTTGTTGAGACCGATGAATTGTGGGTTTATGATCAAGTTTATCTATGAACAATATTTGAATCTTCTGAATTCTTTTATGTATGATTGGTTATCTTTGCAAGCCTCTTCGAAGTATCAGTTTGGTTTGGCCTACTAGATTGATCTTTCTAGCAATGGGAGAAGTGCTTAGCTTTGGGTTCAATCTTGCGGTGTCCTTTCCCAGTGACAGTAGGGGCAGCAAGGCACGTATTGTATTGTTGCCATTGAGGATAACAAGATGGGGTTTATATCATATTGCATGAGTTTATCCCTCCACATCATGTCATCTTGCTTAAGGCGTTACTCTGTTCTTATGAACTTAATACTCTAGATGCATGCTGGATAGCGGTCGATGTGTGGAGTAATAGTAGTAGATGCAGGCAGGAGTCGGTCTACTTGTCTTGGACGTGATGCCTATATACATGATCATACCTAGATATTCTCATAACTATGCTCAATTCTGTCAATTGCTCAATAGTAATTTGTTCACCCACCGTAAATATTTATGCTCTCGAGAGAAGCCACTAGTGAAACCTATGGCCCCGGGGTCTATTTTCCATCATATTAATCTTACAACACTTAGCTATTTTCGTTGCCTTTTATTTTACTTTGCATCTTTATCAGAAAAATACACAAAATATTATCTTATCATATCTATCAGATCTCACTCTCGTAAGTGACCGTGTAGGGATTGACAACCCCTTATCACGTTGGTTGCGAGGATTTATTTGTTTGTGTAGGTGCGAGGGACTCGTGTGTAGCCTCCTACTGGATTGATACCTTGGTTCTCAAAAACTGAGGGAAATACTTACGCTAATTTGCTGCATCACCCTTTCCTCTTCAAGGGAAAACCAACGCAGTGCTCAAGAGGTAGCAAGAAGGATTTCTGGCGCCGTTGCCGGGGAGGCTTACGCAAGGTCAAGTCAAGATTTGGACTCCCGACAGCGACCCATTTCTGGCGCCATTGCCGGGGAGGTCTACGCAAAAGTCAACATACCAAGTACCCATCACAAACCCTTATCTCCCGCATTACATTATTTTCCATTTGCCTCTCATTTTCCTCTCCCCCACTTCACCCTTGCCGTTTTATTCGCCCTCTCTTTTCCGTTCGCCTCTTTTTCACTTGCTTCTTGTTTGCTCGTGTGTTGGATTGCTTGCTTGTCACGATGGCTCAAGATAATACCAAATTATGTGACTTTACCAATACCAACAATAATGATTTCCTTAGCACTCCGATTGCTCCTCTTACCGATACTGAATCTTGTGAAATCAATGCTGCTTTGTTGAATCTTGTTATGAAAGATCAATTTGCCGGCCTTCCTAGTGAAGATGCCGCTACTCATCTAAATAGCTTCGTTGATTTGTGTGATATGCAAAAGAAGAAAGATGTTGACAATGATATTGTTAAATTGAAGCTATTTCCTTTTTCGCTTAGAGATCGTGCTAAAGCTTGGTTTTCGTCTTTGCCTAAAAATAGTATTGATTCTTGGAATAAGTGCAAAGATGCTTTTATCTCTAAGTATTTTCCTCCCGCTAAGATTATCTCTCTTAGAAACGATATTATGAATTTTAAGCAACTTGATCATGAACATGTTGCACAAGCTTGGGAGAGTATGAAATTAATGATACGTAATTGCTCCACGCATGGTTTGAATTTGTGGATGATTATACAAAATTTTTATGCCGGGTTGAATTTTGCTTCTAGAAATCTTTTAGATTCGGCCGCGGGAGGCACTTTTATGGAAATAACTTTAGGAGAAGCTACTAAACTCCTAGATAATATTATGGTTAATTATTCTCAATGGCACACTAAAAGATCCACTAATAAAAAAGTGCATGCGATAGAAGAAATTAATGTTTTGAGTGGAAAGATGGATGAACTTATGAAATTATTTGCTACTAAGAGTGTTTCTTCTGATCCTAATGATATGCCTTTGTCTACTTTGATTGAGAATAATAATGAATCTATGGATGTGAATTTTGTTGGTAGGAATAATTTTGGTAACAACGCGTATAGAGGAAACTTTAATCCTAGGCCTTATCCTAGTAATTCCTCTAATAATTATGGTAATTCCTACAACAATTCTTATGGAAACTTTAATAAGATGCCCTCTGAATTTGAGACTAGTGTTAAGGAATTTATGAATTCGCAAAAGAATTTCAATGCTTTGCTTGAAGAAAAATTGCTTAAAGTTGATGAATTGGCTAGGAACGTTGATAGAATTTCTCTCGATGTCGATTCCTTGAAACTTAGATCTATTCCACCTAAGCATGATATCAATGAGTCTCTCAAAGCCATGAGAATTTCCATTGATGAGTGCAAAGAAAGAACCGCTAGGATGCGTGCTAATAAAGATTGCTTTATAAAAGTGTGGTCTTCTAATTTTTATGAAAACAAAGATGAAGATCTAAAAGTTATTGATGTATCCCCTATTAAATCTTTGTTTTGCAATATGAATCTTGATAATGATGGGACTGAATATGATCCACCTTTACCTAGAAGGCATTCCAGAAATTCGGAGTTTTTAGATCTTGATGCTAAAATTGATAAAAGTGGGATTGAAGAGATCAAAACATTAGATATTAATGAACCCACTATTTTGGATTTCAAGGAATTTAATTATGATAGCTGCTCTTTGATAGATTGTCTTTCATTGTTGCAATCCATGCTAAATTCTCCTCATGCTTATAGTCAAAATAAAGCCTTTACTAAACATATCGTTGATGCTTTGATGCAATCTTATGAAGAGAAACTTGAGTTGGAAGTTTCTATCCCTAGAAAACTTTATGATGAGTGGGAACCTACTATTAAAATTAATATTAAAGATCATGAATGCTATGCTTTGTGTGATTTGTGTGCTAGTGTTTCCACGATTCCAAATACTTTGTGTGATTTGCTAGGTTTCCGTGATTTTGATGATTGCTCTGTAAACTTGAACCTTGCGGATTCCACTATTAAGAAACCTATGGGAAGAATTATGATGTTCTTATTGTTTCAAATAGGAACTATGTGCCCGTAGATTTTATCGTTCTTGACATAGATTGCAATCCTTCATGTCCTATTATTCTTGGTAGACCTTTCCTTAGAACGATTGGTGCAATCATTGATATGAAGAAAGGGAATATTAGATTCCAATTTCCATTAAAGAAAGGCATGTTACACTTCCCTAGGAAGAAAATAAAATTACCATATGAATCTATTATGAGAGCCACTTATGGATTGCCTACCAAAGATGGCAATACCTAGATCTATCCTTGCTATTATGCCTAGCTAGGGGCGTTAAACGATAGCGCTTGTTGGGAGGCAGCCCAATTTTATTTTTAGTTTTTTGCTTTTTGCTTCTATTTAGGAATAAATATTTGTTCTAGCCTCTGGTTAGATGTGTTTTTATGTTTTAATTAGTGTTTTTGCCAAGTTAAACCTATAAGATCTTCTTGGATGATAGGTATTTGATCTTGCAGAAAATTCCTGAAACTTTCTGTACATGAAAATAATTCTTAAAAATCACCAGAACGTGATAAAATATTGATTCCAATTGCTTCTGATCAATAAAAAAATTGTCTAGGTCGTCCTATTTTGGCTGATTTTTTGGAGTTCCATAAGTTTGCGTTAGTTACAGATTACTACAGACTGTTCTGTTTTTGACAGATTCTGTTTTTCGTGTGTTGTTTGCTTATTTTGATTAATCTATGGCTAGTAAAATAGTTTATAAACCATAGAGAAGTTGTAATACATTAGGTTTAACACCAATATAAATAAATAATGAGTTCATTACAGTACCTTGAAGTGGTCTTTTGTTTTCTTTCGCTAACGGAGCTCACGAGATTTTCTGCTGAGTTTTGTGTTGTGAAGTTTTCAAGTTTTGGGTGAAAGATTTGATGGATTATGGAACAAGGAGTGGAAAGAGCCTAAGCTTGGGGATGCCCATGCCACCCCCAATATAATCTAAGGACACGTAAAAGTCAAAGCTTGGGGATGCCCCGGAAGGCATCCCCCCTTTCGTCTACTTCCATCGGTAACTTTACTTGGAGCTATATTTTTATTCACCACATGATATGTGTTTTGCTTGGAGCTTCTTGTATGATTTGAGTCTTTGCTTTTTAGTTTACCACAATCATCTTTGCTGTACACAACTTTTGAGAGAGACACACATGATTCAGAAATTATTAGAATACTCTATGTGCTTCACTTATATCTTTTGAGTTATATAGTTTTTGCTCTAGTACTTCACTTATATCTTTTAGAGCATGGTGGTGGATTTGTTTTATAGAAACTATTGATCTCCCATGCTTCACTTAGCTTATTTTGAGAATCTTAAATAGCATGGTAATTTGCTTAAAAAATCCTAATATGCTAGGTAATGAAGATTAGTAAAAAACTTTCTTATGAGTGCGTTGAATACTAAGAGAAGTTTTATGCTTGTTGATTGTTTTGAGACATGGAGGTAGTAATATTAAAGTTGTGCTAGTTGAGTAGTTGTGAATTTGATAAATACTTGCGTTGAAGTTTGCAAGTCCCGTAGCATGCACGTATGGTAAACGTTATGTAACAAATTTGAAACATGAGGTGTTCTTTGATTGTCCTCCTTATGAGTGGCGGTCAGGGACGAGCGATGGTCTTTTCCTGCCAATCTATCCCCCTAGGAGCATGCGCGTAGTGCTTGGTTTTTGATGACTTGTAGATTTTTGCAATAAGTATGTGAGTTCTTTATGACTAATGTTGAGTCCATGGATTATATGCACTCTCACCTTTCCACCATTGCCAGCCTCTTCGGTACCGTGCATTGCCCTCTCTCACATTGAGAATTGGTGCAAACTTCGCCGGTGCATCCAAACCCCATGATATGATACGCTCTTTCACACATAAACCTCCTTATATCTTCCTCAAAACAGCCACCATACCGACCTATTATGGCATTTCCATAGCCATTCCGAGATATATTGCCATGCAACTTTCTACCATTCCGTTTGTCATGACACGTTCATCATTGTCTTATTGCTTTGCATGATCATGTAGTTGACATAGTATTTGTGGCAAAGCCACTGTTCATAATTCTTTCATACATGTCACTCTTGGTTCATTGCATATCCCGGTACACCGCCGGAGGCATTCATATAGAGTCATACTTTGTTCTAGTATCGAGTTGTAATCATTGAGTTGTAAGTAAATAGAAGTGTGATGATCATCATTTTCTAGAGCATTGTCCCAAGTGAGGAATAAAAAAAAGAGAAAGGCCAAAAAAAGAGAAGGCCCAAAAAAATGAGAGAAAAAGAGAGAAGGGACAATGTTACTATCCTTTTACCACGCTTGTGCTTCAAAGTAGCACCATGATCTTCATAATAGAGAGTCTCTTGTTTTGTCACTTTCATATACTAGTGGGACTTTTTCATTATAGAACTTGGCTTGTATATTCCAACAATGGGCCTCCTCAAGTTCCCTAGGTCTTCGTGAGCAAGCAAGTTGGATGCACACCCACTTAGTTTCTTTTGTTGAGCTTTCATATATTATAGCTCTAGTGCATCCGTTGCATGGCAATCCCTACTCCTTGCATTAACATCAATCGGTGGGCATCTCCATAGCTCATTGATTAGCCTCGTTGATGTGAGACTTTCTCCTTTTTTGTCTTCTCCACATAACCTCCATCATCATATTCTATTCCACCCATACTACTATATCCATGGCTCACGCTCATGTATTGCGTGAAAGTTGAAAAAGTTTGAGATTACTAAAGTATGAAACAATTGCTTGGCTTGTCATCGGGGTTGTGCATGATGAGGGCATTCTTGTGTGACGAAAATGGAGCATGACTAAACTATATGATTTGTAGGGATGAACTTTCTTTGGCCATGTTATTTTGAGAGGACATAATTGCTTAGTTAGTATGCTTGAAGTATTATTATTTTTATGTCAATATTGAACTTTTATCTTGAATCTTTCAGATTTGAATATTCATACCACAATTAAGAAGAATTACATTGAAATTATGCCAAGTAGCATTCCACATCAAAGATTCTGTTTTTATCATTTACCTACTCGAGGACGAGCAGGAATTAAGCTTGGGGATGCTTGGTACGTCTCCAATGTATGTATAATTTTTTATTGCTCCATGCTATATTATCTTCTGTTTTGGACATTATTGGGCTTTATTATACATTTGTTATTATTTTTGGTACTAACCTATTAACGGGAGGAATTAAGCTTGGGGATGCTTGGTACGTCTCCAACGTATGTATAATTTTTATTGCTCCATGCTATATTATCTTCTGTTTTGGACATTATTGGGCTTTATTATACACTTTTATATTATTTTTGGGACTAACCTATTAACGGGAGGCCCAGCCCAGTATTGTTGTTTTTTGCCTATTTCAGAGTTTCGCAGAAAAAGAATATCAAACGGAGTCCAAACGGAATGAAACCTTCGGGAACGTGATTTTCGGAACGAACGTGATCCAGAGGACTTGGACCCTACGTCAAGAAAGCTACCCGGAAGCCACGAGGTAGGGGGCGCGCCTACCCCCTGGGCGCGCCCTCCACCCTCGTGGGCCCCACGTTGCTCCAGCGACGTACTCCTTCCTCCTATATATACCTACGTACCCCCAAACTACCAGATACGGAGCCAAAAACCTAATTCCACCACTGCAACCTTCTATACCCGTGAGATCCTATCTTGGGGCCTGTTCCGAAGCTCCGCCGGAGGGGGCATCGATCACGGAGGGCTTCTACATCAACACCATAGCCTCTTCGATAAAGTGCGAGTAGTTTACCTCAGACCTTCGGGTCCATAGGTATTAGCTAGATGGCTTCTCTCTCTTTTTGGATCTCAATACAATGTTCTCCCCCTCTCTTATGGAGATCTATTCGATGTAATCTTCTTTTGCGGTGTGTTTGTTGAGACCCATGAATTGTGGGTTTATGATCTATGAACAATATTTGAATCTTCTGAATTCTTTTATGTATGATTGGTTATCTTTGCAAGTCTCTTCGAATTATCAGTTTGGTTTGGCCTACTAGATTGATCTTTCTTGCAATGGAAGAAGTGCTTAGCTTTGGGTTCAATCTTGCGGTGTCCTTTCCCAGTGACAGTAGGGGCAGCATGGCACGTATTGTATTGTTGCCATCGAGGATAACAAGATGGGGTTTATATCATATTGCATGAGTTTATACCTCTACATCATGTCATCTTGCTTAAGGCGTTACTCTGTTCTTATAAACTTAATACTCTAGATGCATGCTGGATAGCGGTCGATGTGTGGAGTAATAGTAGCAGATGCAGGCAGGAGTCGGTCTACTTGTCTTGGACGTGATGCCTATATACATGATCATATCTAGATATTCTCATAACTATGCTCAATTCTATCAATTGCTCAACAGTAATTTGTTCACCCACCGTAAATACTTATGCTCTCAAGAGAAGCCACTAGTGAAACCTATGGCCCCGGGGTCTATTTTCCAGCATATTAATCTTCCAACACTTAGCTAATTTCGTTGCCGTTTATTTTACTTTTCATCTTTATCATAAAAATACCAAAAATATTATCTTATCATATCTATCAGGTCTCACTCTCGTAAGTGACCGTGTAGGGATTGACAACCCCTTATCGCGTTGGTTGCGAAGATTTATTTGTTTGTGTAGGTGCGAGGGACTCGTGTGTAGCCTCCTACTGGATTGATACCTTGGTTCTCAAAAACTGAGGGAAATACTTACGCTACTTTGCTGCATCACCCTTTCCTCTTCAAGGCAAAACCAACACAGTGCTCAAGAGGTAGCACAGAGCCTCCACCTGACCTTTCACGGCCGCGGCAGCAGCCGTGTAGTGTTTGTCAGCCACAGGCTCCAGCAGCTCGTCAAGATGAGTGCTGGGGTCACGAAGGTGCAGATGGCTAAAGACACACGTCAGCGCAACTCAAGGAAGGACACGAGCCTCTGCCTCTGCCATGGGACTGATGCCCTCCACGACTTCCTCGAGCGCCTTCACCAAGAAGGGAAGCAGCTGGGCGGGGCCATCCTCGTCGGTGGTCAGCAGCCTCTCCAAGCCCTTCTCGTAGAGTGCCTTCAGCGCCACGCGAGACCTCTTCTTGGGAAGCGCCCTCAGCGAGGATCTTCGCCTTGGCGTCGAGATCGACCTTCTTCGCCTCCACCTTCCGCTTTAGCTCCTCCAGTCGGCCACGTTCGGCGGCCTGCGTCTTCGCCAGCTCCCCCAGCTCGGTGTCGCGGTTCTTTATGGCGTCCTCGCGAGCCCTCATCTCCTCCTCCTTCGCCCGGCGGCCGCGAGCTTCTTCTGTGTGCTCATCGCGCAGGCCCTTCAGCTTGTCCTCCAGCGCCCCTCAGTGGTCGTGGGCAGCCTTGGCATCCTTCAGCGCCGCCTCGTGATCGGCCGCAGCCTGTATGGCGGCTCGCTTCTCCTTCTCGGAGGCTGTTGCGGCCTGGTTCAGCATCGCTCAGACCGCCGCGTCAAACTGAAGCCAGCCGGATGCCAGCTCCAGGCGCCCGGCTACCAGGCGCGGATCCGCGCCCAGGAGATCTTCCCGCAGGTGGGTCATCTCTGAAAGGGCACACTCTAAGACAGCGGAGGAGGCAGAAGAACCTGGGAACGATGGCGCGGCAGGAGAAGGACGCGACACCGTCACCAGGGCCTGGGAGACCAAGGCTCCTGAGCCTTTGGGAGCTCAGCAGCTGAGGCGGACATCGGTACTTCTAGAGCCAGCAGGACCTCGGGGGCTGACTCCTCGTGACGACGCCCCTCCTGGTCTCGTGAGGGCGACCGGGTCGGGGAGGTGCGAGTGCTGTCGCCTCCTTACTTCGCGCAGGGGGCGCGGCCGCTGCATCCCCCTTTCTCTTCTTCGCCGAAGGCAGCGGCTTGGTCAACCAAGGACGAACGTCAGGAGGCAGTAGCATAAGCAAGGGCAAGATGGAGCTCGAGCACTTACTGGTCCACCGCGGCGTAGTCCACCCTCCGCTTGGTGAGCTTGAAGCCTGAGAGCCTCGAGGCCTTGGGTGTGGGCGCGCAGGCTCCGGGAGCAGAAAATGACGCAGCATAGGGGCTGGAAGCAGCTCCAGGCGGCGCCAAGGCAGGAGTAACGTCTCGAGGGACCAGCGACGATCTGCCCCTTGTTGGGATGACCGGCAGCTCCCCCTTCTCCTGGCGGGCGTCGGCCTCGGCGTCGTCAGGAAGGGCATGGAGGATGTCAGCTTTGCTCGAGGGGGCGGTCTCCCCCATCCCTTCGGGGGTCACCTCCGAGTCTTCCTCCTCCCCCTCTTCCTCCCCATGGGACTCGTCAGAAGACACCTCCACCGACTTCGGTGCCGCAGAGGCCCTGGTAGGCGCTGGCGGCACCAGCCCGCCACCGTCAAAAGTCAGCCTGGAAGCCACGATCTGCTCCCAGTCGCTGCGGCGGAACAGGGGAACAAAGGCACTCGGCGGGTACTCTTGGTTGTCCCCGACCAAGAGGCGCAAAACTGCGGACAGATCATCGTCAGGCAAGGCCTCCGGGCTTAGGCGAATCTTTTCCTCCTCATCTCCAAGCCTCCATAGGGGGCGCGCACGCGCCTGAAGTGGAGCAACGCACAATGTCAAGAATTCCCTCAGGAGCATGGCCCCTGTTACTTTGGCCGCCCTCGCATTGTCTGGCTTCAAGTCGGCCTTCATCTGCTCCAACACCGACGATGCCCACTCATCAGTAAGCTTCGTGCAAAACCACCCCTTGTCGGACTGGGGCATCTCCGTCGGCAGCGCCAAGCGCGGGTGGACGCACTTGGCACCCATCATGACCCATTTGTCCCTGAGGTTGTCGGCCTTCTTCCCGGTATTCGAGATCGAGTTGGCCTTGCCGGCCACGATGAAATTGGCACACCCAGAGATATGACCCTCGCTGAGGCGGAGGAAGAAGAAGTGGCGTACAAGAGCCACGGACGGCATCACGCCGAGGTACGCCTCGCAACAGTAGGCGAAGATGGACAGGAGAAGGATGGAGTTGGGATGAAGATGCAGCGCATACAGCCCGTAGTGGCCAAGGACCTCGTAGAAGAAGTCAGAAAAGGGGGGGACCAGCCCCGCGGCGATGCTACTCGTGAAGAAGGGGGAAAAGGTACTCCCCTCAGGTTCCGGCGTGTCGGAGGCAACCCGGAGCTCCGTCTTCCCCCTCTCGTTGCTCTCCGCCGCCGTCAGCAAGCGCGTGGCGGCGAAACACTTCTCCGAGACGTTGGGCGCGTCGAGAGCTGGTTCGTACAAAGCCGGCGACGAGGAGGGCTTGACCTTGCGCGGCGCCATTGGTCGCTGATGCGATGGAGGATGGACGCGGATCTGGGGATTTCGGAGGCATGGCACAAGAAAGGGGATCTGAGCAGGGCAAAAGAAATCAATGAAGCCAAGCACTGTCTGCGCTGGCCTTTTGACAGTCGGGCAGTTGCCGAGGCAGCATGGGGAAGTGGAGACGCCCACGTCCAATCAACCGCCACGCGTCGACCAAGGTCGCGGGCTATTGGGGCCCGTGGCGCTCCGCACTTGACCTTTGGCTTCGCCGCGAAGCCAAGCCCGAGCGCGCCTTGGGCCCGGGGCTACTGTCGACGTTCTGGGAACGGGGGTCCCCAAACTTGCCTGCCTGTGGTCCATGCCGTGGCTCTGTTGGTGGGCCCGTATGGCCCATCTTCACCAACAAGCATTCAAGGCCCTCGCGAGGGGCCAAGCCTCGCGAGGCAGACGACACAAGACCTCCTCCGGAGCGTCCTCACCAGGTTGGCTCACGAGGGGCGAAGAGATCAAGGCAGGGCAAACCTCGCGAGGTTCTCGTGACATGAGCCATGACGACCGAGACCAGGAGGGCGCCAGCGCGCACAGCGTACTTGTTTCCTCTTTGGTGCTAAGGAGGCAAGCACAGGCGCAGAGTACCGAGGCGTCAAGCAAAGGTTTCCCTATTAGTGCAAAGAGACCAAGACCAGTAGGACGGCAAGACGGAGGTCACCATGGGGCCCAAGGTGGCGCCACCGCCAGAGCCTTTGGTAGGCGAAGACTACTTTTGTCCGGATAAGCTGTACTAGCTGTCCCCTTTCAAATTGGCCGTTGTTGGCTCCCTTCCCGCTCAATATTTGGGAACAGGACCTGGGCCTCTATAAATAGGACTAGCCACCACAATAGGAGGCAAGTGAGCCTGAACTAAGCCTCGGGCATCTGATCTTTAGCCAATCCTCACCCGCACACTGAGCACAAGAACACCTCAACCTCAGGAGGTTGTTTCCTTGTAACTGTTCATCCTTAGCCCGAGAGGCAATCCACCACCACCACACTGGAGTAGGGTATTACACCACAACGATGGCCCGAACCAGTATAAATCTTGTGTTCTTTGTGTTGCGAGTTCGTCGAATTAGACCTTGAGATATTAGCAAAGCTAGGACGTGGATCGGTAGGGGGAGAACTTCGCGCGCACCACAGAGTTCGAACCTTAAGGGTTTGCCGGAACCCGAGATCCGACAATGTTGAAGTTTTGTGAGGGAAAATAAAATACCCTACTGATTTTCTTGTTCTTGGTTCCCCACAAGATGACTTTTGTCCCATTATCTTTGGTAGACCTTTCTTGGGCACCGTTAATGCTAAAATAGATTGTGAGAAACAAACTGTCAGTGTTAGTTTTGGTGATGAAATAATTGGTCTTGCTTCTATTGCTGTACCTCCTACTGATCCTTTAGAACAACATCTACTAGACCATGAGAATGATATACATATGCATGAAAGAAATGAGATAGATAAGATTTTATTTAAACAACGTCCTCTGCTTAAACACAATTTGCCTATTGAAACTCTAGGAGTTCCTCCTCTACCTAAAGGTGATCCTGTGTTTGAATTAAAATAATTGCCAGACACTTTGAAATATGCTTATCTTGATGAGAAGAAGATATATCCTGTTATTATTAGTGCTAACCTTTCAGGGCATGAAGAAGAAAGATTATTGAAAGTTCTAAGGAAGCACCGAGCTGCTATTGGATATACACTCTTGATGATCTTAAGGGCATTAGTCCAACTCTATGTCAGCATAAGATTAATATAGAACCTGGTGCTAAACCCGTTGTTGATCACCAACGTCGGTTAAATCCGAAGATGAAAGAAGTGGTAAGAATGGAGATATTAATACTTCTGGAAGCAGGTATAATCTATCCTATAGCTGATAGTAGATGGGTAAGTCATGTTCATTGTGTCCTCAAGAAAGGAGGTATTACTATTGTTCCTAATGATAAGAATGAACTTATTCCGCAAAGAATTGTTACAGGCTATAGAATGGTAATTGATTTTAGAAAATTAAACAAAGCAACTAGAAAAGATCATTACCCGCTACCTTTTATTGATCAGATGCTAGAAAGATTGTCTAAGCACACACATTTTTGCTTCCTTGATGGATATTCTGGTTTTTCACAAATACCTGTTTCTCAACCTGATCAAGAAAAGACCACTTTTACTTGTCCATTTGGAACTTACGCTTATAGACATATGCCTTTTGTTTTATGCAATGCACCTGCTACCTTTCAAAGATGTGTGACTGCTATATTCTCTAACTTTTGTGAAAAGATTGTTGAGGTTTTCATGGATGATTTTTCTGTTTATGGGAAGTCTTTTGATGATTGCTTAAGCAATTTTGATCAAGTTTTGCAGAGATGTGAGCAAACAAATCTTGTCTTGAATTGGGAGAAGTGCCACTTTATGGTTAACAAAGGTATTGTATTGGGCCATAAAATTTCTGAAAGAGGTATTGAGGTGGACAAAGCTAAGGTTGATGCAATTGAGAAAATGCCATGTCCTAAAGATATCAAAGGTATTCGTAGTTTCCTTGGTCATGCTGGTTTCTATAGGAGATTTATCAAAGAGTTTTCTAAAATTTCTAGGCCTCTTACAAATCTTTTGCAAAAGGATATTCCTTTTGTTTTTGACAATGATTGTTTAGAAGCCTTCGAAACACTCACGAAAGCCTTAATTTCTGCACCTATTGTTCAACCACCTGATTGGAACTTGCCTTTCGAAATTATGTGTGATGCTAGTGATTATGTTGTTGGTGATGTTCTAGGACAAAGAGTTCATAAGAAACTGAATGTTATTCACTACGCAAGTAAAACTCTGGACAGTGCACAAAGAAATTATGCTACTACCAAAAAAGAATTTCTAGCAGTGGTGTTTGCTTGTGATAAATTTAGATCCTATATCGTAGATTCAAAAGTAATTGTTCACACTGATCATGCTGCAATAAAGTATCTTATGGAAAATAAAGATGCCAAACCTAGGCTTATTCAATGGGTTCTCTTGCTACAAGAATTTGATTTGTATATCATTGATAGAAAAGGAGCGGAGAACTCCGTGGCTGATAACTTGTCTAGGCTTGAAAATGTTCTTGATGACCCACAACCTATTAATGATAGCTTTCCTGATGAGCAGTTAGCTGCAATAAATGTTTCTCATAATACTCCTTGGTATGCTGACTATGCTAATTACATTGTTGCTAAATATTTACCGCCTAGTTTCACATACCAATAGAAGAAAAAATTCCTCTATGATTTAAGACATTACTTTTGGGATGACCCACATCTTTATAAATAAGGAGTAGATGGTATTATTAGGCATTGTGTACCTGACCATGAACAGGGACAAATCCTATGGAAATGTCACTCCGAAGCTTATGGAGGACATCATGCGGGAGACTATCTGCTCACAGGGTATTGCAATCTGGGTTTAATTAGTTCATCATATCTTGTGATGGATGTCAAAGAATAGGTAATATCGGTAAGCGTCAAGAAATGCCTATGAATTATTCACTTGCTATTGAACCATTTGATGTTTGGGGATTTGACTACATGGGACCTTTTCCTTCCTCTAATGGGTATACTCGTATCTTGGTTACTGTTGATTATGTTACTAAGTGGGTAGAAGCTATTCCAACCAGTAGTGCTGATCACAACACCTCTATTAAAATGCTTAAAGAAGTTACTTTCCCAAGGTTTGGAGTGCCAAGCTATTTAATGACTGATGGTGGTTCGCACTTTACTCATGGTGCTTTCCGTAAAATGCGTGCCAAGTACGATGTTAACCATAGAATTGCATCACCCTATCATCCTCAGTCTAGTGGTCAAGTTGAACTTAGCAGTAGAGAAATAAAATTAATTTTACAAAAGACTGTCAATAGGTCCCGGAAGAATTGGTCTAATAAATTAGATGATGCACTCTGGACTTATAGAACAGCTTATAAAAATCCTATGGGTATGTCTCCTTATAAAATGGTTTATGGAAAAGCTTGTCATTTGCCTCTTGAGTTAGAACATAAGGCTTATTGGGCAATTAAAGAACTCAACTATGATTTAAAACTTGCTGGTGAGAAGAGGTTATTTGATATTAGCTCATTAGGTGAATGGAGAACCAAAGCTTATGAAAATGCCAAGTTATTTAAAGAAAAAGTTAAAAGATGGCATGATAAAAGAATCCAAAAGCGTGAGTTCAAAGTTGGAGAATATGTTATTTTGTACAACTCTCATTTTAGATTCTTTGCAGGAAAACTCCTCTCCAAATGGGAAGGACCCAATGTTATCGAGGAGGTTTATCGATCTGGAGCTATCAAAATAAATAACGCTGAAGGTACTAACCCGAAGGTTGTTAATGGGCAACTAATAAAACATTATATCTCAGGTACGCCCATTAATGTGGAAAGCAATATTATCCAAACTATGACACCTGAAGAACCATAAAGGAAACCTTCCGAACACTCCAGAATCGTGAAAAAGAGGAGGTACGTGATACGGTAAGTAAACAGACTCCAAAAAATCTACAAAAATATTTTCTATCCGTTTTGGAACATAAGAAAAATTACGAAAATAAGAAACAACCAGGAAGGCACCCCTGGTGGGCACAAGACACCAGGGTGCCTGTAACACCCCGGATGTAACTTTCCATATTTGTAACTCCAACTCTTTGCCATTTTTGGCTATGTGTTATGATATTTCCTTCATGGTCGGGTTTTGTCTTCCGTTTTGCATTTTGTTCATGTCATGCATCGCATATCATGTCATCATGTGCATTACATTTGCATACGTGTTTGTCTCATGCATCCGAGCATTTTCCCCGTTGTCCGTTTTGCAATCCGGCACTCCCATCTCCTCCGGCGCACCCCTCTTGTTTCGTTTTGTGAGCGGGTGTTGAACGTTCTCGGAATGGACCGAGGCTTGTCAAGTGGCCTTGGTATACCACCGGTAGACCACCGGTCAAGTTTCGTTCCATTTGGAGGTCGTTTGGTACTCCAACGGTTAACCGGGTAACCGCAAAGTCCGTTTGTGTGTTGCAGCAAAACCCCTCTCTAAACAGCCCAAAATCCAGCAAACTCACTTCCATGCTCTAGGTCGTTCGATCATGATCGTGTGGGCGAAAACCGTGCTCCATTTGGAGTCTCCTAGCTCCCTCTACCTATAAATTAGTGTCTCTCCCGAAATCCTCCCGCAGTCCAAAACCCTAGCCATCTCCCTCTCAGCGGCCGGACGCGTCCGCCGCCGCCGGACTAACCAGCGCCGCCACGCCCGGCCAATCAGGGGCTGCCACATGGCCCCCGGCCACCACGCGCACCGTGGCCCGCCGAAGCCCGTGGCCGGCCCTCCCCGAGCCCGCGTCGCCTCCACCCCGCCGCCCGTCGCCCCCTCCCGCGGGAGCCCTGCGCCGCCCGTCCTCCGCCGCCATCGTCGCCGGCGCCGCTGCGCCTCGCCGACCGGCGCCGCCGCGCCTCGCCGACCGGCGCCGCCGCCGCCCTCCGCCGCGCGGACCCCGCCTCGCCGCCGCCTCCTCCGTCGTCCTCGCCCGCCGACGCCTCCTCCCCGGCGTCCGCCGGCGCCTCCTCCTCCTCCCTCGCCCGTGCTCGCTCCGGTGAGCAGCAACTGCTCCGGCGAACTCCGGCCGTCCTCGAGCTCGGGCCCGATCCAGATCCACGAAGGGTTGACTTTCTCCTCTCCCCGAAATTCCCCAAGTCCTAATATTTTTATAATACATGCCTATGTTCATCGCATCATAACTCTCTGCATATAGCTCCGTTTTGCGCGTGTAATATATCGAAATGTTCGCCTCGAGATGCTCTTCATTTTGTTCCATTGCACCATGTTCATTTGAGTCCATATTGATGCCCAAATCTCTGGTGCAAGAGTGCTAGTTGCAGTTATCTGTTGTTACTTATCAGAACTTGAGGATTTGTTATTTTTGTTGCATTTAATCTGTGCATCTTATGGGCATGAGATCTACATGTGTTTTGTTCTATGCCATGACATCTTTACAGAGGTGTATGCCATGTATTTTTGTGATCTCTGTGGTGACTAGCACAAGCATGCAAACTAGACTCCGTAATGTTTCTGATTTCAGGGACTAGCGATTTTACTGTCTGTGACTGCTGTTATTTTCTTGCTATGTATCCATGTGGTTACAGAGAGATCCATGCTTATTTTGGAGATGTTTATTAAGTATGTTTTGTAGATATTGTTGTATTTGATCCATTCATGCCCTTTTTTGCAATTATGGACTGCCCTAGCATGACACAATCTTGCTCTACTTTTGCTATAAAATATTTCTGGTAGATAGTTAACATAATATTCAATTTTGCCAAGCTTGTTGTAGTTGTTTCATACATGCTATGTACTTACTCTTGCCATTGATACCTTCATAAACATGCCATCTTGCTGTAGGTATGCTTGTTTGTCATGCATTGCTTTGTGGTGAGTGCATCAAGCTCACAAATATGCCCTCATAATGTCTGTTTCTGCCATGCTCTGTTTTCTGCTAAGTCTGAAAACTGTTAACGAAACTTGCTATGTTTACATGGTTGCCATGATATCTTCTGGTCCTTTTTGGCTTATGGTCAGTAAGGGACTTTTCTCATATGCATTTATTACAATACTGCCAGGCCTTGTTTTTCCATGTTAAGTTCCTGTAGCATGATGATTTCATGCTCTGAACATTGTTACCTGATGTTGTTTCAGGCATGTCCAGTAATTTCACCAAGTCTGTGAACCTGATATCTTTTGCACTTTTGCCATGCTTGTTTGAACCTGTTGTGTTGTGATCTAGCCATAGATCAGTGTTCATCTTTTGTCAAGAATCTCTTGTAGATTACTTTCATATGCTTTGTTGCTACGTTGGAGTGATGTAGCATTCTTACTTGTTGTATTCTGAGTGCTATCATGCTGTTAATCGCAGATTCGTGTCATTCTTGTTTCGCTTGCCATTTGCAAACCGTGCATCCGTTTCCCGTGATCTTTATATCGGTTTTGACCGAAATCATCTCATCTTTCCAGTGGCATGCTTGGTTTGCCAAGTTACTGCCTTGTTCATTATTTTTCTTCCGGAGCACGCATATGCATCGCATATCCCATCTCGCATATCATTCATGTTTTGCATCATGTTGCTTGTGCATCTCCCGTGTTTGATTGTGGTTCCGTTGCTTGTGTTCTTGTTTTGGGTTGAGCCGGGAGACGAGTTCATGAACGAGGAACCTGTTGAGTACGCTTACGAGGATCAAGCTTTCGACAACTCTGAGAACCTTGCAGGCAAGATGACCATACCCTCGAAATCACTTCTATCTTTGCTTTGCTAGTTGTTCGTTCTATTGCCATGCTGCGCTACCTACCACTTGCTATATCATGCCTCCCATATTTCCATGTCAAGCCTCTAACCATCCTTTCCTAGCAAACCGTTGTTTGGCTAAGTTACTGCTTTTGCTCAGCCCTTCTTATAGCGTTACTAGTTGCAGGTGAAGTTGAAGTTTGTTCCATGTTGGAACATGGATATGTTGGGATAGCACAATATCTCTTATTTAATTAATGCATATATGTATTTGGTAAAGGGTGGAAGGCTCGGCCTTATGCCTGGTGTTTTGTTCCACTCTTGCCGCCCTAGTTTCTGTCATACCGGTATTATGTTCCTTGAGTTTGCGTTCCTTACGCGGTTGGGTGATTTATGGGACCCCCTTGACAGTTCGCCTTGAATAAAACTCCTCCAGCAAGGCCCAACCTTGGTTTTACCATTTGCCACCTAAGTCTTTCCCCCGGGTTTTCGCGAGCCCGAGGGTCATCTTATTTTAACCCCCCCCCCCGGGGGCCAGTGCTCCTTGGAGTGTTGGTCCGAACTGAGTAGACTGCGGGGGCCCTCGTGGAAACTCGAGGTCTGGTTTTACTCGTAGGATGTCTCATCCAGTGTGCCCTGAGAACGAGATATGTGCAGCTCCTATCGGGATTTGTCGGCACATTCGGGTGGCTTTGCTGGTCTTGTTTTACCATTGTCGAAATGTCTTGTAAACCGGGATTCCGAGACTGATCGGGTCTTTCCGGGAGAAGGTTTATCCTTCGTTGACCGTGAGATCTTATGATGGGCTAAGTTGGGACACCCCTGCAGGGTATTATCTTTCGAAAGCCGTGCCCGCGGTTTTGAGGCAGATGGGAATTTGTTAATGTTCGGTTGTAGAGAACTTGTCACTTGACTTAATTAAAATACATAACCGTGTGTGTATCCGTGATGGTCTCTTCTCGGCGGAGTCCGGGAAGTGAACACGGTTTGAGTTATGAATGACGTAAGTAGGAGTTCAGGATCACTTCCTGGTCATTGCTAGATGACGACCGTTCCGTTGCATCTCTTCTCGCTCTCTTTTGCGTATGTTAGCCACTATATATGCTTAGTGCCTGCTGCAGCGCCACCTCATTACACCATCCTTTCCTATAAGCTTAAATAGTCTTGATCTCGCGGGTGTGAGCTTGCTGAGTCCTCGTGACTCAAGATTCTACCAAAACAGTTGTAGGTGCCGACGATGCCAGTGCAGATGACGCAATTGACCTCAAGTGGGAGTTCGCCGAGGAACGTGGTCGTTACTATGTGTCTTTTCCTGATGATCAGTAGTGGAGCCCGGTTGGGACGATCGGGGATCTAGCATTTGGGGTTATCTTATTTTCATTTGGATTTGACCGTAGTCGGTCTATGTGTGGATGTTGGATGATGTATGAATTATATTTATGTATTGTGTGAAGTGGCAATTGTAAGCCAACTCTCGTTATCCCTTTCTTGTTCATTACATGGGATTGTGTGAAGATGACCCTTCTTGCGACAAAACCACAATGCGGTTATGCCTCTAAGTCCTGCCTCGACACGTGGGAGATATAGCCGCATCGTGGGCGTTACAAGTTGGTAATCAGAGCCATCCCCGACTTAGGAGCCCCCTGCTAGATCAAATCGCTGGCGTTGTTGAGTCTAGAACAAAAATGTTTTGAGTCTTAGGATTATATATATCGGAGAGTATGATTCTTTTTACTCCTTAGTCCCTTCGTCGCTCTGGTGAGGTCTCCTGACGTAGAAGTTTTGACTATTTTCTCCTCAAATTTCACTAAAAAAAATTTAGGATCACGCGGGTATCTTGGAATCGTTCCGATGGCTTTGTGACGAGAACATTGTTCTTGGTGCCTCCTGACAGTTAGGGGTTGTGGCAGTGTCTCGGGAGTTGAGCTCCGAGGTGTTGTCGTCACAATTTTATCGTTGCAGTTCTGGAATACCTGAGTTTCGTCGACATCAAAATCTCTTTTATGCAGTTGTTGGTGAGATCACCTCGACGCCACCCAGTACTGGGGCGGGAGTTCGGGAGTATTGCCATAACTCGTATAACGGATGTTTTTCGAAGGTTGAGGTAAACGATTTCCGAAGGTTTCTTGGTTATGTGTTGACGGATGGATACAACTGGATCTAGGGATTGCTAGTTGGGCGATATATTTTGTGTCCCCTGTATCCCCAACACCAGATTGCATAACCAGAAAGTTTCGGGAGTTTATAAGTGGGAATTCAAGTAGCTCCTAGGATATCCTTCCGACAGACGCATGATATGAGATTGGGGTTCGACGTCTAGTGGTCCGCCTTTCCACGGTTGTTTTTACAGTGGTCTCGTAGTGTCTTAAAGAGTCCTTGGCTATGCCGACTCGGGGATGCTTCGTATGTCATGTGCACTGCCTTGTACATGATGGTGTTGTACGATCGAGTCCGTGTGGGCCCCACCACGAAAACTTCGGACGAAATCTCTATCATATGTTTGTTCCGGCTTATTCTGCAAGCCAATACTTTATCATTTTGAATTGTGGTATTCGAGTTGCTTCGAAGTTAAATGTTGATTCCATACCTTTTTCTATGTGGCTTCTCAAGTAATGGAAGTGTGATGATTTACTATGGAATTCATTCCTTCATCCTCGTTCGAATGTTTATTGTGAAGACTATATGGTGCAATTTCTATCTGTTGATTCTACTTGTCTATTTGTCTATCAAGATGCTAACGGATGTCACCCTCTTCAGGATGGCTCCGCCAACGCGTCAGAATCCTGAACGCAATGAAGGAAGTCAGGCGAACCCTCCGCCACCACCTCCGCCTCTGGAGGCATGGCAAGCTATCATGGCAGCCACCAACGCCAATGCTCAGATGATTCTGCAACTCTTGCAAGAACGCACCCAAGGGCAAGACAATCAAGGAAATCAAGGCCAAGGCAAGAATCAGCCTCACTTCGCTACCCTCAACCAGTTTCTCGCAAATCAGCCCAAGTCTTTCAGCTACTGTGCCGAGGCCACAGATGCCGATGATTGGCTCATGGACATCAACAAGCATTTTGAATGTAGCAATGTCAGGCCTGAGGACTATGTCAAGTTCGCTTCTTTTCAGCTCAAGGATCAAGCTGCTGATTGGTATCAACAATACAAAGATTCCAGAGGAGGTCGTGTGATCACTTGGACTGACTTCTGTCGGGACTTCAAAGCGCACCACATTCCACAAAGTGTTGTTGAGAGCAAGCGAGAGGAGTTCCGCAATCTCAAGCAAGGCAACATGTCTGTGTATCAATTCAACATCCAGTTTCAGAAACTTGCTCGCTTCGCTAAACAAGACGTTCCTGATGAAAAGAGCATGATCTATCACTTCAGAGGTGGCCTTAGAGAGGATCTGCAGTTAGCTATCGTTCTTGTTGAGCCTACTCAGTTTGATCAATTCTATATCATGGCACTGAAGCAAGAGGCTGCTCAACTCAAGTGTGAGGCTTCGAAGAAGAGAGTCAGGGACGCAGCTCAGTCTTCTTCTTCCTCACTTGTGGCTGCTAAGCAACAGAAGTTCTGGTTGCCTCCTCCTCCTCCGTTTTGTCAGTCGTTCCAACAGAAGAACAAAGGTGGCCATGGATCTTCCCACTCTTCCAACTCTAGCTATCAGAACAAGTCTCAGAATCAAGCTCCAAAGTCCAATGCTCCTTATCATCGTCCACTCTCAGAGGTGACTTGCAACAAGTGTCAGCAGAAAGGTCACTATGCTAACAAATGCTTCAACCAAAGGCGTCTTCCGCCTCCTTCTCCTGTCAGATCTTCCAGCAATGCAGTGGTTAAGCATAATCCCAAGTCTGCTAAGGTGAACATGATGAATGCAGCTCAATCGGAGGAATCTACTGATGTGATAATGGGTAATCTTCCTGTTAATGACTTTCCTGCAAAAGTTCTTCTTGATACTGGTGCATCGCATTATTTCATGTCATACCCATTTGCATCGAAGCACAATGTTGACACAGAGATTTTATCCAAAGTTATGCAAGTTGTTTCTCCGGGCAAGCTTTTGTCTTCTAGTTTGGTAGCTCCCGATGTTTCCATCAAGATGGGGAATTATAAATTTCTGTCTTCTCCAATTGTTCTTGGTGACTCGGATATTGATCTAATTCTTGGGATGGACTGGCTTTCTAAGCATGAGGCTCAACTTGATTGTGCTGCCAGGGAAATTCAATTGACACACTCTTCTGAGGATGTTATCATTTATGCCGCTCGTGATGAAACCATTCGGTTATTTTCTCTCAATGAGAAGGGCGAATTGAATGCCATCTCTCAGATTCCAGTCGTTTGCGAGTACCAAGATGTCTTTCCAAAAGAGCTTCCGGGTATGCCTCCTCACCGGCCAGTTGAGTTTGTTATCGATCTTGAGCCGGGCACGGAACCCGTTTGCAAGCGTCCTTACAAGCTTGGACCCAAGGAGCTGAAGGAATTGAAGAAACAACTCGATGAACAAGAGCGTCTGGGTTTGATCAGACCGAGTTCATCTCCATGGGGTTGTGGTGTTCTTTTTGTCCAGAAGAAGGATGGCACGGACCGACTTTGTGTCGACTACCGTCCATTGAACAAGAAGACAATCAAGAACAAGTATCCACTTCCCAACATCAATGAGCTATTCGAGCAACTCAAAGGTGCTAAAGTATTCTCCAAGCTGGACGTTCGTATGGGTTATCATCAGATTCGCATTCGTGAAGAAGATATTCCCAAGAAAGCATTCAGAACAAGCTTTGGTTCTTATGAATATACTGTCATGTCTTTCGGTCTTGTCAATGCTCCTCCAACATTCTCTCGGATGATGAATTTCATCTTCAACCCCTATACCAATGAATTCGTGCTGGTGTATCTTGATGATATCTTGGTCTTCTCCAAGAATAAGAAGGATCATGCCAAACATTTGTGATTGGTGCTCGACAAGCTCAGAGAGTATCAATTCTATGCGAAGTTCTCAAAATGTGAGTTTTAGCTCGATGAAGTTCTTTACCTTGGTCACATCATCTCTTCCAAGGGCATCGCTGTTAATCCCGAGAAGGTGTCCGCAATTGTGAATGGGGAACCTCCTCAGAATGCCAAGCAGCTTCGCAGTTTTCTTGCTCTTGCAAGCTATTGCCGAAGATTTGTTGAGAATTTCTCTAAGATTGCAAAGCCTCTTTCCAACCTCCTCCAGAAGCATGTGAAGTATGTCTGGTCTCCTAAGTGTGACGTTGCTTTCAACACTCTCAAAGAGAAACTCGTCACAGCTCCTGTCTTGACTCCTCCTGACGAATCCAAGCCATTCGAAGTTTTCTGTGATGCTTCTCTCCAAGGTCTCGGTGCTGTGTTAATGCAAGAGAAGAAAGTTGTGGCCTATACCTCTTGTCAGTTGAAGCCCAATGAAAAGAACTACCCCACTCACGATCTTGAGTTGGCGGCAGTTGTCCATGCATTAATAACATGGAGACATCTCTTGTTGGGAAGAAAAGTGGACATATTCACCGATCACAAGAGTCTCAAATACATTTTCACTCAGCCCAACCTCAACCTTCGGCAAACTCGATGGGTCGACATGATTCAAGAGTACAATCCGAGTATTGAATATACTCCAGGCAAAGCCAATGTCATTGCAGATGCTTTGAGCAGGAAGGCTTATTGCAACAGCCTAATTCTCAAGCCATTCCAACCGGATCTTTGTGAAGCTTTCCGCAAGCTGAATCTCCAAGTTGTTCCTCAAGGCTTTCTTGCCAACCTCATAGTCTCTCCTACTTTGGAAGATCAAATTCGTGAGGCACAACTCCTAGATACCATGGTGAAGAAGGTGAAACGTGGTATCGACAAGGGTCTTTCCAAATAAAAGTGATATCGCATTGATGACAGAGACACTTTGTTCTTCGAGGACCGGATTGTGGTTCCTAATGGTGATCTAAGGAAAGTCATTATGAACGAGGCGCACAATTCTCTTCTTTCCATTCATCCTGGAAGTATGAAGATGTATCATGACCTCAAGCAGTCGTATTGCTGGACTCGAATGAAGCGAGAAATCGCTCAATTCGTGAATGAATGTGATGTCTGTCGAAGGGTGAAAGCAGAACACCAATGACCAGCTGGTCTCCTTCAACCTCTTGCTATCCCAGAGTGGAAGTTTGATCATATCGAAATGGACTTCGTGACTGGATTTCCAAAGTCGAAGCGCGGAAATGATGCTACCTTCGTTGTCATCGACAAGCTTTCTAGAATGGCTCATTTCCTTCCAATCAAAGAATCCATCACAGCAGCTCAGTTGGCAGAGCTATACACCTCCAGGATTGTCTCCTTGCACGGCATTCCACAATTGATTTCTTCAGATCGTGGAAGCATCTTCACTTCTAAGTTTTGGGACTCCTTTCAGAAGGCCATGGGCACCAACATTTGCTTCAGTACAGCTTTCCATCCTCAAACTAGTGGCCAAGTCGAGCGAGTCAATCAAATTCTTGAAGATATGCTCAGGGCTTGTGTCATTTCCTTTGGAATGAAATGGGAAGATTGTCTTCCATATGCCGAATTCTCCTACAACAACAGCTTCCAAGCGAGTTCGGGCAAGGCCCCATTCGAGATTCTCTATGGCAGAAAGTGTCGTACTCCTCTCAATTGGTCAGAGACTGGTGAACGCCAACTTCTTGGCAATGACTTAATCACAGAGGCTGAAGAAATGTGTAAAGTCATCCGTGAAAATCTCAAAGCCGCGCAATCGCGCCAGAAGAGGTACTATGATAGTAAGCACCGTGATGTGGCTTTCGAGATCGGAGACCATGTCTACCTCCGCGTCTCTCCAATGAAAGGCACTCGTCGCTTCGGTATCAAAGGGAAGCTTGCCCCTAGATACGTGGGTCCTTTCAAGATCATTGGCAAAAGAGGCAACTTCGCCTATCAACTGGAGCTTCCTTCCAACTTCGCGAACGTGCACGATGTGTTCCACGTGTCACAGCTCCGCAAGTGCTTCAAGACGCCCGAGCACACCATCAACTTCGAAGAGATTGACCTCCAAGAAGATATGTCTTATCATGAGCACCCCGTTGCTATTCTTTAATAAACTGAGCGCAAGACTCGCAACAAGTCAATAAAATTCCTGAAAGTGAAGTGGTCGCACCATTCCAACCGAGAAGCCACCTGGGAACGCGAGGACCACCTCCGTTCCTAATATCCGGAGTTCTTTCAGTCCTAGATCTCGGGACGAGATCCTCTCGTAGTGGTGGAGTGTTGTAACACCCCGGATGTAACTTTCCATATTTGTAACTCCAACTCTTGCCATTTTCGGCTATGTGTTATGATATTTCCTTCATGGTCGGGTTTTGTCTTTCGTTTTGCATTTTTTCATGTCATGCATCGCATATCATGTCATCATGTGCATTGCATTTGCATACGTGTTCGTCTCATGCATCCGAGCATTTTCCCCGTTGTCCGTTTTGCAATCCGGCACTCCCATCTCCTCTGGCGCACCCCTCTTGTTTCATTTCGTGAGCGGGTGTTGAACGTTCTCGGAATGGACCGAGGCTTGTAAAGTGGCCTTGGTATACCACTGGTAGACCACCGGTCAAGTTTCGTTCCATTTGGAGGTCGTTTGGTACTCCAACGGTTAACCGGGTAACCGCAAAGTCCGTTTGTGTGTTGCAGCAAAACCCCTCTCTAAACAGCCCAAAATCCAGCAAACTCACTTCCAAGCTCTAGGTCGTTCGATCACGGTCGTGTGGGCGAAAACCGTGCTCCATTTGGAGTCTCCTAGCTCCCTCTACCTATAAATTAGTGTCTCTCCCGAAATCCTCCCGCAGTCCAAAACCCTAGCCATCTCCCTCTCAGCGGCCGGACGCGTCCGCCACCGCCGGACTAACCAGCGCCGCCACGCCCGGCCAATCAGGGGCTGGCACGTGGCCCCCGGCCACCGCGCGCGCCGTGGCCCGCCAAAGCCCGTGGCCGGTCCTCCCCGAGCCCGCGTCGCCTCCACCCCGCTGCCCGTCGCCCCCTCCCGCGGGAACCCTGCGCCGCCCGTCCTCCGCCGCCATCGTCGCCGGCGCCGCCGCGCCTCTCCGACCGGCGCCGCTGCCGCCCTCCGCCGCGCGGACCCCGCCTCGCCGCCGCCTCCTCCGTCGTCCTCGCCCGCCGACGCCTCCTCCCCGGGGTCCCCCGGCGCCTCCTCCTCCTCCCTCGCCCGTGCTCGCTCCAGTGAGCAGCAGCTGCTCCGGCGAACTCCGGCCGTCCTCGAGCTCGGGCCTGATCCAGATCCACGAAGGGTTGACTTTCTCCTCTCCCCGAAATTCCCCAAGTCCTAATATTTTTATAATACATGCCTATGTTCACCGCATCATAACTCTCTATATATAGCTCCGTTTCGCGCGTGTAATATATCGAAATGTTCGCATCGAGATGCTCTTCATTCTGTTCCATTGCACCATGTTCATTTGGGTCAATATTGATGCCCAAATCTCTGGTGCAAGAGTGCTAGTTGCTGTTATCTGTTGTTACTTATCAGAACTTGAGGATTTGTTATTTTTGTTGCATTTAATCTGTGCATCTTATGGGCATGAGATCTACATGTGTTTTGTTGTATGCCATGCCATCTTTACAGAGGTGTATGCCATGTATTTTTGTGATCTCTGTGGTGACTAGCACAAGCATGCAAACTAGACTCCGTAATGTTTCTGATTTCAGGGCCTTAGTGATTTTACCAAGTCTGTGACTGTTGTTATTTTGTTGCTATGTATCCATGTGGTTACAGAGAGATCCATGCTTATTTTGGAGATATTTATTAAGTATGTTTTGTAGATATTGTTGTATTTGATCCATTCATGCCCTTTTTTGCAATTATGGACTGCCCTAGCATGACAAAATCTTGCTCTACTTTTGCTATAAAATATTTCTGGAGATAGTTAACATAATATTCAATTTTGCCAAGCTTGTTGTAGTTGTTTCATACATGCTATGTACTTACTCTTGCCATTGATACCTTCATAAACATGCCATCTTGCTGTAGGTATGCTTGTTTGTCATGCATTGCTTTGTGGTGAGTGCATCAAGCTCACAAATATGCCCTCATAATGTCTGTTTCTGCCATGCTCTGTTTTCTGCTAAGTCTGAAAACTGTTAACGAAACTTGCTATGTTTACATGGTTGCCATGATATCTTCTGGTCCTTTTTGGCTTATGGTCAGTAAGGGACTTTTCTCATATGCATTTATTACAATACTGCCAGGCCTTGTTTTTCCATGTTAAGTTCCTGTAGCATGATGATTTCATGCTCTGAACATTGCTACCTGATGTTGTTTCAGGCATGTCCAGTAATTTCACCAAGTCTGTGAACCTGATATCTTTTGCACTTTTGCCATGCTTGTTTGAACCTGTTGTGTTGTGATCTAGCCGTAGCTCAGTGTTCATCTTTTGTCAAGAATCTCATGTAGATTACTGTCATATGCTTTGTTGCTACGTTGGAGTGATGTAGCATTCTTACTTGTATTCTAAGTGCTATCATGCTGTTAATCGCAGATTCGTGTCATTCTTGTTTTGCTTGCCATTTGCAAACCGTGCATCCGTTTCCCGTGATCTTTATATCGGTTTTGACCGAAATCATCTCATCTTTCCAGTGGCATGCTTGGTTTTCCAAGTTACTGCCTTGTTCATCATTTTTCTTCCGGAGCACGCATATGCATCGCATATCCCATCTCGCATATCATTCATGTTTTGCATCATGTTGTTTGTGCATCTCCCGTGTTTGATTGTGGTTCCGTTGCTTGTGTTCTTGTTTTGGGTAGAGCTGGGAGACGAGTTCGTGAACGAGGAACCTATTGAGTACGCTTACGAGGATCAAGCTTTCGACAACTCTGAGAACCTTGCAGGTAAGATGACCATACCCTCGAAATCACTTCTATCTTTGCTTTGCTAGTTGTTCGTTCTATTGCCATGCTGCGCTACCTACCACTTGCTATATCAAGCCTCCCATATTGACATGTCAAGCCTTTAACCATCCTTTCCTAGCAAACCGTTGTTTGGCTAAGTTACTGCTTTTGCTCAGCCCTTCTTATAGCGTTACTAGTTGCAGGTGAAGTTAAAGTTTGTTCCATGTTGGAACATGGATATGTTGTGTTGGAGTAAATGGCCATGGTTAGCCTAGCCGACTACCCCTGGTTCTTCAGAAAAAATATCAGGCCTTCGGGCCTCCAAGAACGCCAAGCATTGGACCGCCTCCCCTGGCCGGCTACCCCCGAAGCCGACTCCAGGGAGGCGGCCCAGCCTCAAGCGACCTCCCTCCCCAAGACAACCGCGGGGTGGCCGACTCCAAGGAGCCGGCCTCAAAGAGCGCCGACTCCAAGAAGCCGGCCGAGGCCACAACCACCAAAGCTACTCCCCCATAACGGTGACAAGACGGGGTGTGGCCACAGTGCGGCCCATTACCCCCGAAGCCCGAGGCGGGCATGGCTACAGGAGGCCGTACGGGACGGCCGTTTCCCGTGCGGTTCGGCACTGTAGCCATGCCAGCCTCAACGTCATCCACGACAGACTCCCGTACGGCCCACGGGCGGCGGGCCCCTTCAGCCAGAGAGAGGCATGAAGGCGGCCCGGCCTTTCCCAGTCGGCCAGGAGCGTAGCCGTCCCCCAGAAGCCGGCTACTCCCTTCCTCGAAGCAGGAGCCCCATTAAGGAGACAAGACGAGGTAAGGCTACAGTGAGAATCCCCGAGGCGGCCCACTGTAGCCACGCTTACCTCGACAAAGCCCTCGTCATCAGAGGCAAGGCTACAGTAAGCAGCCGCCGACAAGACCCTAGGCGGTGGGGCCAGCCTGTCGACCAAGAAGCCGGCAGCCGGCGGGACCCACCAGTCGGCGGGACCCAACAGCCCGCGGAGAAGCCGGCGAGCGTAGACACTGACGGCTGGGACCAGTGCCCAACCGGATTACCATTGTACCCCCGGGGGGTAGGCCTATATAAACCCCCCGGAGCACCCATGCAAAGCGTTGGCTTCGAAGCATAGCACACACACCATAGATAGAGAGAAGTTAGAGCTAGCCTTGTTCTTCTTCTCCCTTGAACCCCAAAACAGCTCTAGGTGCGATTGTAGCTACCTTTCCTGACCTAGTGATCATGCGGAGACCCCGCAGAGCAGGATTAGGGGTGTTATCTCCTCGGAGAGCCCCGAACCTGGGTAAGATCCGCCGGCGTGCATGTCTTCGCCTCATCCCGTTTCCAGGCACCGGCGACGTTTTATTGGCACCCACAATGATAAGCCACCCGTTGGCATATGTCGCACCAACCACCCGACATTTGGTGCCCACCGTGGGGCCAGGTGCACCGTCGTCCGGAGACCTGTTCTGGACGGGAACCCTCTTCCTCCCCCGCGAGCGCAGCCAGCCTGCTGCGCCCGATGGCGTTTGCCTCGACGCGCTGCAAGGCGTCGACGACGCCTGCGCAGCGAGCTTCCTCGCCGATCTGCTCGGCGAGACTCGCATCTCCGACGAGCCTGCGTCCGACGCAGGCACGGACTGCCCCGAGAGCCCCCTCGTCAGCCTCCTCGACCAGCTTCACGTCTCCAGCGAGCCTGCTGCAGATATGGAGTCGGTCGGCTCCATCGACCCGATGCTTGTCGACTCCAACACCACATCGCTTGACGCCTACCCCTCCGACGTGGTGGTCTTCGACGACCCCCTCCCTCGAGCTGACAGCGGCAGCAGCGCTGTCACCGAAGTGCTGGTCATCAGCCACGTAGCCAACTCGGGCGAGAACGCCCACGACGCCCTGCAAGCGGCGATGCACGACCTCTCCGTCCCCATCCCGGCCGATGCCGATGCCGAGACCCTGGAGGCACACCGCCTCGCCCTCATCGCGGAGGGCTAGAAGATAGCCTCCATGAGACGCCTCACAGAGGCCCACCAGCGCGAAGTCGACCGCGCCCCCTTCGGTACACCGCCGCCTAGCGGCCCGAGCCGAGCCGGCTTCGTTCAGAAGCGCGGCGCGGCCGTCGCCAGCATGCTGGGGGCAGATCGCCCCGTCTACGCCACCCCGCTTGAGAATTTGCGAGCCGCCCAGGCGGCCGCAGAAGAGCTCAATGGGCTGGGAGCCGACGAGCTCCCCTACATGACAAGACGGATCCAGCAGCTGATCGACGCGGCTGCAGAATGGCACGAAGCCGGCGCCCGTGCTGATAGCCATCCCCCGCGCCGGGAGCACGCCACAACGTCCCGCTCGCCGACTGCGAGCGGCGCACGCCAGAAGAAAGACAAGGAGCCGGCTGCCAGCCGCAGCCGGACTCGCATCACCATCGAGCACGACGCGGAGGGCCACCCTCGAGCAGTAGAGCACCAAGGAAATCTGCCTCCTCCCCCGCCTCGAAGAGAAAGACGCCTCACTCCGCCGCCTGTCACACACCCGACTCTTGGCGACCGACTCGGCCGCCGAGAAGGAGTCGGCGAGAACGACGCCCGCCATAGGATCGACCGCCTTACCCGATCCTTGGCGATAGAAGAAGAAGACGATGTCGGCCTGCCATGCTTTGGCCCCCGCATCCGCGACGAGCCCTTCCCCAAAGGGTTCTCGCTCCCCCGAGACACGCCCAAGTACAACGGCTCAGTGAAGCTGGAAGATTGGCTCATCGACTACTCCACGGCCGTCAGCATAGCCAACGGCAACCGGCGCGTCGCCGTGAAGTACGTCCCCCTCATGCTGCAAGGCACGGCGCGCACATGGCTCAACAGCCTCAAGCCCTACAGCATCAACAGTTGGCTAGACTTCACAGAAGTCTTCGTCCGCAACTTCACCAGCACCTACAAGCGGCCTCCCAAGCCTCGCCAGCTCTCCCTCTGCGTCCAAGGGCCCAACGAGTCGACCCGCGACTACCTCACGCGATGGGCCGAGCTCCGCAACTCCTGCGAGGGGGTGCACGAGGTCCAGGCCATCGAGTACTTCACCGCCGGGTGCCGAGAGGGCACCCTCCTCAAGCACCGACTCCTCTGCGACGAGCCGGCTACCCTCGACGAGTTACTGGTGATCGCCGACAAGTACGCCACCGCCGACTCCTCAATGAAGACCGAACTCCGAGTAGACGCCTCGGGGAAGGTGATTGCTCCGGCTCCCAAGACGCCGGCTGGCGACCCTAATCGGCGCCCCTACCAGAACGACCACAAGCGCAAGGCCCCCATGCCGACTTCCTCCAGTCGGCAGGTGGCCACCGTTGAAGATGAGCAGCCCGAAGAACGGCCCGCTCCAGCAAGAAGGGTGGCCGGCTGCCTTGGCAGCCGGCTTTCTCCTACGAGCAGGCTCTTGATGCCCCCTGCAAGTTCCACAGCGGCGCGAAGCCGTCCAACCACACAACCCGGAAATGCCACTGGCTCACCCGCATCACCAAGGGCGAGGGGATGTTGCCGCCTCCGCCTCCTGGCCCGCCGCCTCCAGCCCCCCAGCAACCGGCGGCTCGGCCGGCAGTCGGCGCCATCCAAGACGAATTCCCCGAAGAGCACGCCGCCTACGTCGTCTTCACCAGTCAAGCCGACGACAAGCGCAGCCGACGCCGACAGCATCAAGAAGTGAATGCAGTTGCCTCCAGCAGCCCCGAGTTCATGCACTGGTCAGAGAAGCCAATCAGCTGGAGCCAGGCCGACCACCCAGAGGTGATGCCTTCGCCTGGCTCCTATGCAATGGTCTTGGATGTCACCCTCGCGACGAAGAGGCGAGCTGCCCGATTCTCCCGCATCCTGATAGATGGCGGAAGCAGTATCAACATACTGTACCGCGATACCATGGAGAAGCTGAACATCAAAGCAAAGCAGCTCATGCCGAGCCGCACCGTCTTCCATGGTATCGTCCCCGGCCTGTCTTGCTCCCCAATCGGCAAGATCAAAATGGATGTTCTCTTCGGAGACAAAGATCATTTCCGCCGAGAGGCAATATGGTTCATGGTAGTGGATTTGGAGAGCCCCTATCATGCACTGCTTGGCCGACCTGCTCTGGCCAAGTTCATGGCCGTGCCCCACTACGCCTACCTGAAGATGAAGATGCTGAGCTCGAAGGGGATCATCACGGTAGCCGGCGATTACAAGAAGTCCATTGAGTGCGCCATGGCCAGTAGCCGGCTGGCCGAGTCCCTCGTGGTGGTAGAAGAGAAGAAGATGTTGGAACGGGTTGTGGCCATGGCCGGCAAGCAGCCGGCCCTGTCCCCCAACCCCAAGGATTGTGATGCGCAGGGCTCCTTCCAGCCTGCCAAAGAGACAAAGAAGATACCTCTGGACCCGAAGAACCCGGAGAGGTTTGCTGTCATTGGGGCGAACTTGGACAGTAAATAGGAAGGCAAGCTCGTCGACTTCCTCCGTGAGAATCGAGACATCTTTGCATGGTCCCCAAAGGACATGCCGGGTGTCCCGAAGGATTTTGCCGAGCACAAATTACATGTCCGAGCCGGCGCGAAGCCGGTCAAGCAACCCCTCCGCCGACTGTCCGAAGAGAAGCGAAGAATCGTGGGAGAAGAGATAGCCCGGCTCCTTGCCGCTGGCTTTATCATGGAAGTGTTCTTTCCAGAATGGCTTGCCAACCCAGTTCTGGTTCTAAAGAAGAATAACAAGTGGCGAATGTGTATAGACTACACCAGTTTGAACAAGGCCTACCCAAAGGATCCGTTTGCTCTGCCACGGATTGACCAAGTAATAGACTCCACAGCCGGATGCGAGCTGTTAAGTTTTTTGGATGCGTACTCAGGGTACCATCAGATCAAGTTGGACCCAGCTGACCGCCTGAAGACTGCCTTCATCACACCCTTTGGAGCTTTCTGCTACCTGACTATGACATTCGGCTTGAGAAATGCCGGTGCCACTTTTCAGCGTTGCATGCAGAAATGCCTCTTGAAACAACTCGGCAGAAATGCCCACGTCTATGTAGACGACATTGTGGTGAAGACAGAGAAGCGCGGTACCTTGCTGGAAGACCTGAAGGAAACATTCGCCAACTTGCGCCGATTCCAAATCAAGCTCAACCCTGAGAAGTGCGTGTTCGGAGTGCCAGCCGGCCAGCTGCTAGGCTTCCTGGTCTCCGAGCGCGGCATCGAATGCAACCCTGTCAAGATCAAGGCCATCGAAAGGATGGAGATTCCAACCAAGCTGCGAGATGTGCAGAAGTTCACTGGCTGCTTAGCCTCCCTGAATCGTTTTATCAGCCGACTAGGAGAGAAGGCTCTCCCCCTGTACCGACTCATGAAGAAGTCCACTCACTTCGAGTGGAATGATCAAGCCGACCAAGCCTTCCATGAGTTGAAGAAAATGCTGACCACTCCGCCTGTCCTGGCTGCGCCGACTGAGAAGGAGCCCATGCTCCTCTACATCGCCGTGGCTAGCCGAGTCGTCAGCACTGTTGTTGTGGTCCAGCGCCCGGAGGAAGGCCGAGCCCAGCTAGTCCAGAGGCCGGTGTACTATCTCAGCGAAGTGCTATCCATCTCTAAGCAAAACTACCCACACTACCAGAAGATGTGCTATGGGGTGTACTTCGCTGCCAAGAAACTGAAGCCCTACTTTCAAGAGCACCCCATCACGGTCGTGTGCACTGCCCCGCTCGCCGAGATCATAGGCAGCCGGGATGCATCCGGCCGGGTGGCTAAATGGGCCATTGCATTGGCGCCCTACACAATCTTCTATCAACCCCGCACCGCCATCAAGTCGCAAGCATTGGCCGACTTCCTCGTCGACTGGGCCGAGACCCAGTACCTACCGCCGGCTCCCGACTCTACCCATTGGCGGATGCATTTTGACGGGTCCAAGATGCGCACCGGCTTGGGAGCCGGCATCGTCCTCACCTCTCCCAAAGGCGACAAACTCAAGTACACGCTGCAGATCCACTTCGCCGCCTCCAACAACGTGGCCGAGTACGAGGCGCTCGTACACGGGCTCCGGCTAGCCAAAGAACTCGGCATACGCCGGATCCTATGCTACGGCGACTCAGACTTGGTGGTCCAGCAATCGTCTGGCGACTGGGATGCCAAGGACGCGAACATGGCGAGCTATCGATTCCTCGTCCAGCAGATAAGCGGATACTTCGAAGGGTGCGAGTTCCTTCACGTACCAAGGGCCGACAACGACCAAGCAGATGCCCTAGCACGGATCGGCTCCACCCGACAAGCCATACCGACTGGCATCTCCCTCCAGCGCCTCCTCAAGCCGTCCATCAAGCCGTCTCTAGAGTCGGATTCCATCTTCGTACCGCCTACGCCAGATACAGCTGGACCCGATTGGAGAAACCCCGCAGGCGGCACAGGGACTTCGACAACTGGCCCGGGGACTGCCGTAGTCGCACCCGACCCGGGGACTTCAGAACCCGGCCCGGGGACTGCAGTAGTCGGCCCGGGGACTGCAACGACACAAGAAGTGGTGGCCGACTCCAATTCATCACCACCCAACCCACCAACCCGAGTCATGGTGGCCACATTAACAGAAGAAGAAGTCACAGCTCCGTCATGGGCCCAGCCCATCCTCAAGTTCCTAGTCAGCAAAGAGCTGCCGGCTGATGAGATCTCAGCAAGACTAGTGCAACGACGAGCCGCAGCATACACAATAATCAACAGAGAGCTTGTGAAGCGCAGCGTCACTGGAGTCTTCCAGCGTTGTGTCGAGCCAGAAAAAGGAGTGGCAATCCTCAAAGACATCCACCAAGGCGAATGCGGCCACCACGCAGCCTCAAGATCACTCGTGGCCAAGGCTTTCCGCCATGGTTTCTTCTGGCCGACTGCCTTGGAGGATGCTAAAAAAATAGTCAAGAGCTGCAGAGGATGCCAAGTTTTTAGTTCCAAGCAACACTTGCCGGCTTCTGCCCTCAAGACCATTCCCCTCACCTGGCCTTTTGCCGTCTGGGGACTGGACATGGTGGGCCCTTTCAAGACAGCCCGTGGCGGCTTGACACATCTACTGGTCGCCGTGGACAAGTTCACAAAGTGGATCGAAGCAAAGCCGATTAAGAAGCTGAACGGGCTGACTGCCGTGACATTCATCACCAACATCACCACTCGGTACGGCATGCCGCACAGCATCATCACCGACAACGGCACGAACTTCGCCAAGGGAGCACTGGCACGTTTCTGCGCGACGCAGGGCATCCGACTGGACCTAGCGTCCGTTGCCCACCCGCAGTCAAACGGCCAGGTCGAGCGAGCAAATGGACTCATCCTCTCCGGCATCAAGCCTCGACTAGTTGTACCACTGGAGCGATCGGCCAGCTGCTGGCTCGAGGAGCTGCCGGCTATCCTCTGGAGCCTGCGCACTACACCCAACAAGTCAACCGGCTTCACTCCATTTTTCCTCGTGTACGGTGCCGAGGCTGTCATCCCAACAGACATCGAGTTCGACTCGCCTCGGATCACCATGTACACGGAGGAGGAGGCCAAGGAAGCAAGAGAAGACGGCGTCGACCTCCTGGAAGAAGGCCGGCTGTTAGCACTCAGCCGGTCCGCCATCTACCAACAAGGGCTGCGCCGCTACTACAACCGCAAGGTCAAGCCAAGATCTTTCCAAGAGGGCGACCTTGTGCTCCAGCTGATCCAGCGAACAGCCGGCCAGCACAAGCTCTCGGCCCCTTGGGAAGGCCCCTTCGTCGTCAGCAAGGCACTCGGCAACGACTCCTACTACTTGATCGACGCACAAAAACCAAGAGCTCGCAAGAGAGACGACTCCGTCAAGGAGTCGGAGCGACCATGGAACACGAACCTCCTAAGACGATTTTACAGTTGAAAGCAGTATGTATCACGCTACCCTTTTGTATTAAGTACAAACCAACAGGACCCCCGAACAGTACTCGGGGACTGCCTTTGTTTATCTATGAGTGACAAGTGTCATATCCATGAATGTATTATTACATTTGAATTCTTGTCTGGCACCGGGTTCGACTAGTCGGCCCAGGGACTGGCCGCCTTGAGCTATATTGAAAGTTCTACCTGAAGTCAGAAAAGTAGTGTGCCGGCTCCCGAGTCCCCTCTTGTTGAAAGTCGCAGCTCAAAGAACCGACTGTCCGACTAGAAAGAGGGAAGGCAGAAAGGATGCCCACACGAAAAATGGCTAAGGAACAACGAACATATATAGCAAAGAGTCAGCCTCCAAACATGCCTGCCGATTGTCAAAACAGCTGGCTGGCTGGCTTCCTAAAAACTTAGCTTTAGTCCAGCAAAGCTAAAGTACTTCCCCCCTCAATCGGCCAAGCACTCCTCCAGCTTGAGATTGCAGAGCAACTGTTGGACTGGGGAGGCGGCAACCAAGGAAGGGCGGCAAAGGAAACAACAGAAGGATAAAAAGCAAAGTACAAGGAAAGGCCAAATGCATGCATAAGTTATATATACACATAAAGCCCTCAACAGGCTGGCAACAGACATAAGTTCGAATACACCCAGTGGGTGGAATTGTGCAGACTTAACCAAACATTGTTCCAAAAGTAACAAGACAGGAAAACAAAAGACGGCAGGCTAAGGCGCGGTGCGGAGGCCGAGCTGGTCGGTGAAGGCGGCCTCGCCGGCTGAAGGAGTGCCCGCCTAGCGGGTCTCGGCTTGATCACCACCTACGGCAGGCGACGCACTCGCGCGCGACGTGGTGCTGGAGGTGCGGTCAGGCTGAGGCTGGCCGGCTGCTCCACCAGCCGGCTCGGCGTCTTCACCCTCCTCCTCCTCTTCTTCACGCTCGTCGCTGGAGTCGATCTCCTCCGCCGAGTCTTCGCCGTCCGCCAGGTTCAGACCGAACCACTCCTCCGGCTGGGCGACACCGTTGTCGTCCACCTCGGGGGCGAAGACGCTGGTGTCGGTGTAGTCGGCGATTGCCGAAGCCCGCCGGATGATGGCCGGCCGTGCCGGCTCCAGCTCCGTGTCGTCTTGCTGCCGCCAGGTAGCCAGCTGGTCCAGGCTAAGGCCGGGATACCAAGCCTTGACAAACTCCAGCGCCCGCCTGGCGCCAGAGCGAGCTGCCGAGGCCTTCCAAGCTTCGAAGCGGCCGACTGCCACCTCCAGCCAGTCGGCAGTCCGACTGGGGCTGCGAGGAACCACTTGGCCGGGCCAGAGGGCGGCCAAGACTTGCGCCCTGGCACGCTGAAGACGGCGGAGCAGTCGGTGAGCCGGCTGGATGCAGGCCTGGATCGCCAAGAGCTGCTCCTCCAGCGAACGGCCGGCGATTGGCGAGATCTCAAAGCCAGCCTGCCTTCGCGCTTGGCGACGGGCATCGATGGTCTGGTTGGCGGCAGTAGAATAGCCAGGGAAATACTCTGCGCAAGAAAGAAGAAGAAAGGAAGAAAAGAACACCAAAATCAGAAAACAAGCCAGAGTGGCTGATGGCAAGAAAGGACGAAGAGGTAGGCGGCTTACCGTCAACCAGATCTTCGATCTGGCCATAGCCAGAGATCAGAGTCTGCCTGGCCTCAGCCCAGCCAGCCGCCTCCATCTCGTACTCGGCCTGGAGAGCGGCTTGGCGGTCCTGCACAGCCTTCAGAGCCGCCTTGTGGCCTTCCTCCTGGTCGGCCAACTTCTTGGCCAGGCGGTCGCGTTCCTGCACCAAGGCGGCGAGCTCGGCGTCCTTGGCACGAAGGGCAGTCTGGGACTCCCCCAGCTGTGCCCTTAGACTGGCGTTGGCCGCTGCAGAGACGGCAGAAGAAGAAAGAACAGTAAGAAGAAGTCGTCAAGGAAGATCCGACCCGACTGCACAGCAGTCGGCCCGAATCTCGGGGACTACACCCAGTGGGTGCGCTGACGCGCCCCCACATGAGATAAAGAACTAAGCACGTACCTCGGCTCTCAGTAAGGTCGGCGGTCTTCTGGGTCAGCTCCCGAGCCTGGGAGTTGAAGGCGGCCGCACGAAGATTGTGGTAGTCCTGCAAGATAGACAGAAGATCGGAGTAAGAACAAGAATAACAAAGACAAATCCTCCAAGAAGTTCCAAGCCGCCTGCTCAGCAGCCAACTCGGAACTCGGGGACTACACCCAGTGGGTGCGCTGACGCGCCGCCACGGAAGAAATCAAGATCAAGAGAAGCTAGATGGGAAGACTAACCCGGATGGCCGCCCGTGTCGCGAGAAACTCATCGGTGAACTGCCTCAGCACCGCGGCTTGGCCCTGGAGCCGGGTCCGGACGTGCTGCGCAGCCACGTTCATCACGGCCGTCCCTCCGCCTGGCGTCCACCCTGAGGTTGCGCTGGCCGCCTCCGCATCCTGGGCCGATGAGCTGGAGCCCACGGCCGGCTATGGCTCCGACGCGGCCTTCTGTGGCTCCGACGCGGCCTTCCCCGCGCGCCGGCTCGGCGGCATCCGGACCGCCATCTCAGTCCTTGCGGCCGGCTCGCCCCCCGCCGACTGTGTAGGCGGCTGATCAGGCCGGCCGCCTTGAGCCGCCCCAGTTGGCAGGGTCGGCACCAGCAACCTCTCCAGGATGATGACGTCGTCATCTCTCCCCAGCCCTGGCTGGTCGTCGCTGACTCCCTCTGGCGAGGGATCCATGGACCCCGGCGCTGCAACGCGCAGAGGGGTGACCATCAAGACCTCCCCCGCTGCTTCTGCAGCCGCAGCCTCCGCTTGGGCCCTGGCAGCGCCGTCGGCGAGCACCTTCGCCGCCTCCTCCTCCAGCGCCGCCTGAGCGGCGGCCGCCTTCCGTGCCTCCGCCTCTCGCGCCTCCCGTTCCGCCCGCGCCTCCCGCGCGTTTCGTTCTGTCGCCTCCTGAAGGTCGGCCCGGGCGTCCACACGGCGAGTGGTGCTCACAAACCCCCTCGGCGACTCGACGATGGAGCCGGCAGCTGCCCGCTCAAGTGACAGTGGAGCTCTGATCATTGGAGAAAAAGACAAGGGCTCAAGAACCACCAGAGAAAAGAAAGAAAAAAGAGTATACAAAAGAAAGTGAACTTACGCCGACACGGTCTGCGGTTGCTTCACCGTCTTGCGGAAGCGAGCCGCCTTCGCGGCCGCCTCCTCCCGCCTGGTTGCTGCCGCCCCGCCCCTGTGTTTCTTCACCGACTGCCGAACAAACCCTGGGCGGCGCGACGCTTCTGCCCTCCGCCTCGAGCAGGCGGTGCAGCGGAGGAACCTGCGCCGCGTCCAGATGCCGGCTGGCGGCGCGGGGCGACTTCGGCCTCATCATCGTCCGGCCAGTCATCGAAGGTAACTCCGAGCCCGGAGCCGCCTGCTTCGCCGCCGGCTTGGCGACCACCCGACTCGATGTTGTCGTCCATGCCGGCCGCCCCCAAGTCGGGGTCCTCCAGATCGTGTTCGGTCCGGTCGGGGACGAATCGACGCTCTGCGTCCGACCTGCCGGCCAGCCGAAGCAGAGGGCTCTGTCGAAAACGAGCCGACTAAGTTAGAGTCGGCCAAGAGGGACTCGGCAACAAAGTCAAAAGAAAAAGAAGAGCCAAGGAAAGCATACCGTGGGCGGTGGAATGGCTCGGCTGTATGGCTCCTTGCCGAACTGCCACTGTTCGGAGAATTTGCAGTTCGCAAGGTAGTTCACCATATAGGCGACCTCCTCGCGCGGCATCTCCTTGGTGCACATTCGGCTCGGATCGAGCTGGCCGCTCATCTGACAGATCATATGAGGCCAGCTCTGGAGCGGAAGAACCCGGCGCGTGACGAATGCGGCTAGCAGGTTGGGCCCCGTCAAGCCCTCTGACTGGGTCAGCACTCGCACTCGGGCGACGGCTGCGGACCCAGCCGGCGTCAGAGTCACGGCCCGGAAGGACCACTGGGGCCGCCTGCCCGCTGGCGGGCCGGCTACGTAAGCCGGCAGGTTGATGTAGTCGCCCCGCGGGGCGATGTTCCGCACGTAGAAGTACGATTTTTGGCACTTCTTCACCGATTGGATCAGCATGATGACGGGGAAGGGGTTGTCGGCGACCGACCTCCGCGACGCGATGAAGGCGCCAGTCTGAGCCGGCACGCCCTGCATGCGCGTGCCCAGCTTGGACTGGGAGAACTCCCCCCAGAGCTCAAGGGTGGGGAGGACGCTGAGGTAGCCCTCGCACAGGGTGACGAAGGCAGATACCAGCACCACCGCGTTTGGGGTGAGGTGGTGCGGCTGGAGCTGGTAGAAATCGAGCCAGGAGCGGAAGAAGGCGCTCACTGGCAGGCCGACGCCGCGCAAGAAGTGTGAGCGGAAGACCACCCGCTCGCCCTCCTGCGGCTCCGGCGTAATTTCCTTCGCCGACGCGAAGCGGACCTCCACTTTGTCTGCGCTGGGCAGCCGCCGCGTGTTGCGGAGGAACTCGACGTGGTCGTCGTGGACGTTGGAGCCGTCCCAATCCCCGCCATACTGCTCCGTGGCGGGAGGCATGGCGAAAGCAAGCACGGCGGCGCAGGAGTGTGTGGTGGAAGAGCGCGGCGGCGAGGCGCTGACGCAAGAAACGGCGAGCGAAAAAGATGGTGGAAGTAGGAGGAGCGTGCGAGGGCCTGCCGCCCTCCACCTCCCCCTACTTATAGCTTCGCGGGGCAAGGCCGGGGAGGCCGAACGTGGGGGGAGTCGTGGGATTAACTGCACCCACTCCCCCCACGCCTCGCGATTATTGAGCATAAAGGCGAGCCGAAACTGCCGCAATGAGACGTGCGGGCGGTTTCGAGATGCAGATAATCCGCGCCTGGGCCCGGGCACGGACGTGGCGGGCCCCCGCCCTGCGGCGACGTCCCGTCACGCGCGTGGGCTGGCAGGCTTTCCGGCTCAGAGGGGCCACGTGGTTCACAGACGGCCAGTGGCCGGCCCGCGGCCCGGAGCACGCATTGGCGAGCTCCCGCCCTCCGACTCCGGAGGTTTTCGACCCAGGCGGCATGCCTAACCAAAGCCGGCTCCCAGCTGCCGGCTTGCTAAGATGGGAAGCTGATCGAGCTTCTCAACTCCTACTCAACCTCGAAGCCCAATCAGCTTCGGGGACTACTGTCGGAGTAAATGGCCATGGGTAGCCTAGCCGACTACCCCTGGTTCTTCAGAAAAATTATCAGGCCTTCGGGCCTCCAAGCACTCCAAGCATTGGACCACCTCCCCTGGTCGGCTACCCCCGAAGCCGACTCCAGGGAGGCGGCCCAGCCTCAGGCGACCTCCCTCCCCAAGACAACCGCGGGGTGGCCGACTCCAAGGAGCCGGCCTCAAAGAGCGCCGACTCCAAGAAGCCGGCCGAGGCCACAACCACCAAAGCTACTCCCCCATAACGGTGACAAGACGGGGTGTGGCCATAGTGCGGCCCATTACCCCCGAAGCCCGAGGCGGGCATGGCTACAGGAGGCCGTACGGGACGGCCGTTTCCCGTGCGGTTCGGCACTGTAGCCATGCCAGCCTCAACGTCATCCACGACAGACTCCCGTACGACCCACGGGCGGCGGGCCCCTTCAGCCAGAGAGAGGCGTGAAGGCGGCCTGGCCTTTCCTAATTGGCCAAGAGCGTAGCCGGCCCCCAGAAGCCGGCTAATCCCTTCCTCGAAGCAGGAGCCCCATTAAGGAGACAAGACGAGGTAAGGCTACAGTGAGAATCCCCGAGGCGGCCCACTGTAGCCACGCTTACCTCGACAAAGCCCTCGTCATCAGAGGCGAGGCTACAGTAAGCAGCCGCCGACAAGACCCTAGGCGGTGGGGCCGGCCTGTCGACCAAGAAGCCGGCAGCCGGCGGGACCCACCAATCGGCGGGACCCAACAGCCGGCGGAGAAGCCGGCGAGCATAGACACTGACGGCTGGGACCAGTGCCCAGCCGGATTACCATTGTACCCCCGGGGGGTAGGCCTATATAAACCCCCCGGAGCACCCATGCAAAGGGTTGGCTTCGAAGCATAGCACACACACCATAGATAGAGAGAAGTTAGAGCTAGCCTTGTTCTTCTTCTCCCTTGAACCCCAAAACAGCTCTAGGAGCGATTGTAGCTACCTTTCCTGACCTAGTGATCATGCGGAGACCCCGCAGAGCAGGATTAGGGGTGTTATCTCCTCGGAGAGCCCCGAACCTGGGTAAGATCCGCCGGCGTGCATGTCTTCGCCTCATCCCGTTTCCAGGCACCGGCGACGTTTTATTGGCACCCACAATGATAAGCCACCCGTTCGCATATGTCGCACCAACCACCCGACATGTTGGGATAGCACAATATCTCTTATTAATCAATGCATCTATATATTTGGTAAAGGGTGGAAGGCTCGGCCTTATGCCTGGTGTTTTGTTCCACTCTTGCCGCCCTAGTTTCTGTCATACCGGTATTATGTTCCTTGAGTTTGCGTTCCTTACGCGGTTGGGTGATTTATGGGACCCCCTTGACAGTTTGCCTTGAATAAAACTCCTCCAGCAAGGCCCAACCTTGGTTTTACCATTTGCCACCTAAGCCTTTCCCCCGGGTTTTCGCGAGCCCGAGGGTCATCTTATTTTAACCCCCCCCCCCCGGGCCAGTGCTCCTTCGAGTGTTGGTCCGAACTGAGTAGACTGCGGGGCCCCCTCGTGGAAACTCGAGGTCTGGTTTTACTCGTAGGATGTCTCATCCGGTGTGCCCTGAGAACGAGATATGTGCAGCTCCTATCGGGATTTGTCGGCATATTCGGGTGGCTTTGCTGGTCTTGTTTTACCATTGTCGAAATGTCTTGTAAACCGGGATTCCGAGACTGGTCGGGTCTTTTCGGGAGAAGGTTTATCCTTCGTTGACCGTGAGAGCTTACGATGGGCTAAATTGGGACACCCCTGCAGGGTATTATCTTTCAAAAGCCGTGCCCGCGGTTATGAGGCAGATGGGAATTTGTTAATGTCCGGTTGTAGAGAACTTATCACTTGACTTAATTAAAATACATCAACTGTGTGTGTAGCCGTGATGGTCTCTTCTCGGCGGAGTCCGGGAAGTGAACACGGTTTGAGTTATGAATGACGTAAGTAGGAGTTCAGGATCACTTCTTGGTCATTGCTAGATGACGACCGTTCCGTTGCTTCTCTTCTCGCTCTCTTTTGCGTATGTTAGCCACTATATATTGTTAGTGCCTGCTGCAGCTCCACCTCATTACACCATCCTTTCCTATAAGCTTAAATAGTCTTGATCTCGTGGGTGTGAGATTGCTGAGTCCTCGTGACTCACGGATTCTGCCAAAACAGTTGCAGGTGCCGACGATGCCAGTGCAGATGACGCAATCGACCTCAAGTGGGAGTTCGACGAGGAACGTGGTCGTTACTATGTGTCTTTTCCTGGTGATCAGTAGTGGAGCCCAGTTGGGATGATCGGGGATCTAGCATTTGGGGTTATCTTATTTTCATTTGGATTTCACCGTAGTCGGTCTATGTGTGGATGTTGGATGATGTATGAATTATATTTATGTATTGTGTGAAGTGGCGATTGTAAGCCAACTATCGTTATCCCATTCTTGTTCATTACATGGGATTGTGTGAAGATGACCCTTCTTGTGACAAAACCACAATGCGGTTATGCCTCTAAGTCGTGCCTCGGCACGTGGGAGATATAGTCGCATCGTGGGCGTTACAGCGCCAGGTGCACCTAGGTGGGTTGCGCCCACCTCGGGTACCTTTCGGACTCAATTTTTATTCCGTTTTCTTATTTCCCAAGATAAAAAATATCTTAATATACCCCCCGAACCTATTGACCTCCGTATCGTGGAGAAATCTCCTGTTTTCTTTTCCTTGCTGTTTTCTGACAGATCTAATCCACCATGGCCGCTTCAAGCTCCTCTAAGGATAAGTTCTTCGTGAACGTCATCAACCCATATTTGCAGGAGGTGATGCAGCACCCTCAAGTTATCCAGATGCGTGAGGGGGTGCTCCACATCCGTGATGTGCAAGGCACCAAGGGGACTGGATCTGTGGAGGCTAGGCTTGAAGCTATGGAACAAGAAGTCTTCCGGTGCAAGGGGATAGTGGAACGTGGACTCAATACCAATCACCTCATGATCATGGAATACACCCGTGATCTCAAGGTGAATGGCAAGTCCATGAAGGACATCGTCTTCTCCTTCAATGAGAAAATCAACTTCCTCCAGAGCCAGATCTACGACCTTCAAAACCAAGTCTTTGAATATGAGGCAAGGTTTAAAGGTATGAGTTTGGCTGCCAGTTGCAGGACCCGCGAGACTCACTCCTCTTCTTATGATCGTGAGCCTCTACTATGGAAACCCGAGGACAAGATCGCTACTACTTCATCACCACCACCTCCTTCTTCATCACCAAAAGAAAATTGAGTATCCGGTATGGGCACTCCCCTTGGCTTACGCCAAGCATGGGGGAGGTGCCCCGGTTTTGTATCACCTCCACTATCATTTGCCTTTACTTATATTAGTTCGATCCATGGTTACCTTTTGCTTTAGTTGAATACAAGTTTAGTTCGATCCTTTCTTTTCGAGAGTTTGCGTATTGATATATCCTTGCAATCGTGTGCGAGATATATAATAAAGTTTAGTTTTAGTTTTGCTTTCTTTACTTTCATGTTTCAATAAAAAGAAAGGAAATAAATGAAAAACATCATATGCTAATCTTATGGTAAGTAATGACATCACATAAAAAAGTATAAGTAGAAAATTTTATTGGAGATTGACAAAGATAGCATTGGTCAATGATGCAATTCATGAAAGAATTAATAAGGGAAGAGAATATTCACATGCAAATACACTATCTTGGAAATCTTTTGCGATTGTGAGACCCCATCAAAATATTATATGCCAAAATTGTTGACGTTGGACAAGGAAGACAATGTAATGATTTATGTTTGTTCATATTCACATAGAAGTTATATTGTCATAGATCCTTCAACATGCGGTGCTTGCCCCCCATCTTTGCTAGCCAAAAACTCGGCACCAAGTAGAGATACTACTTGTGCATCCAAACCCAAATATTATTTTCAAGAGTCCACCATACCTACCTAAGGATTGAGTAAGATCCTTCAAGTAAGTTGTCATAGGTGCAATAAGGCAATAAAAATTGCTTCTGAAAGTGTTAGATCATTTAGTGTAAGTGAAAATTGAGCGTTATACGAACTTGTGATGGCAAAGAATAAAAGCGACAGACTGCATAATAAAGGTTGCTATCATAAGGGCAATATAATGTGACGTTCTTTTGCACTAAGGGATTGAGCATACAAACAAAAAGCGCATGGAAACCTCTGCTTCCCTCTGCGAAGGGCCTATCTTTTACTTTTATGTATTTACTTTCATGCAAGAGTCAAAGTTTTTCTCTCTATTCCTTTTTATTTTTCTCTTTTGGCAATAAACATGTGCTGAGGAAAGATCTAGGCACATATATCCAGTTGGATATGGGTAGCATGAGTTATTATTGTTGACATCACCCTTGAGGTGAATATGTTGGGAGGCGAAATTATAAGCCCCTAACTTTCTATGTGTCCGGTTGAAACGTTTTGCTCATGTGTATGCGGAAAGTGTTAGCAATCATAGAAGTGTAACATCCCAAAAATCTAAATTTTGGAATGTTATATTAATTAAGTGATAATGATTGCCTGTGTAATTTGTTGTGTGAAACTGAGAGAAATTTGAAACTTTTTGAAAGTTGAATGAGAGGGAATGAAACGACTTTCCCAAACTTTCACATTGCATTTACGGTCCACATGAATTAAAATTAATTTCATCGCAAAACCCTAGAGTGAAGATGATATGACTTTTTCCATTTAAATAAATGAACAGGATTTCGAAAAGATTTGAATTCCATTTGGAAATATTCCAAATTCAGAAACTTTATGCAACTCAATGAGTTTCATGAGAGAAGATAAAATGACTTCTTCAAATGCTAAGAAAGAGAGTTGGAAGTTTCAAAGAATCGAATTGAAAGTCCATTTGTAGTTATTTTGAAACCCACTTTCAATTTGGAGTTATTTGGTTTTTATTCAAATTATTTTTCTCCAAATATAAAATATATGAAAAAAGGGTAAAATGATTCTCGACAGTAGAAAAGTGGAGAAAAATAAGTTTGAAATCATTTTGGTATTTTAAAATATTTTTATTTGGTTTTTAAATGAACCGGTAGCATTGTTTTCTTTATTTAATTTTTGGTAGAATTTATTTGCCGCTGAAAATATGTTCATCTTTTAGAAAATCTTTTTCTGAAAATTTTGATATATGATATGCCTATATTATATTTCATTTCATTTGGTTTCTTTTGTTGTGTCTGTGTTTGAAAAATAAAAAAATGAGAAACCGCCGAACTGGGCCGGCCCAGCTAGCCGCCAGGCCAGGCCAGCGCCAGGCCGCAGCCAGCGCCCGAACCGCCTCTGCCTCGCTCGCCCTCTAGCTCTCTCGCACGGATGCCGCTTCGCCAGCCGCCGACAGGTGGACCGCACATGTCAGCCTCTTCTTCCCCAAGACGAACCGAACTCCTTCGCGCGTACGCTTCACCGGCCGACGCCGTGCCCGTCCCGGGCACCTCCCCTCGCGTTGCCCCTCCTCCACGCCTCCCTCCTATAAATACCTGAGGCTCCGGCCCTGTTTTCACCTCGAAACACAGCCGCCCTCGCCTCCCCACGACTGCGCGAACTCGCCGGAGTTTGCGAGATCCGCCGAGCTCCGCCGCCACGCACCGCGCTGTTCCGACGCCACAGTTGAGCGCTGACACCGTCATCGCTTTCCCCTCGTCGCGCCGCGCCTCCACGTGGTTTCGCCTTAGCCGGAGGACCTCCAGAGAAGCCGCCCTGACCACCACCGAAGCCGCCGCCGCCGCCGTCTTCTTCGACGCCAACGACCCCAACCACCATGGTATGCCACCGAAGCTACCCCGCCCGCCCGATCTCCTTTCTACGGTTAGGATTAGATTAGATTTGTTCTTTTACCTTTTGAACCGGCATCATTTTGTTAGTGAGCTTCGCTAGTTAAGCCTATATAGCGAACGTTTTCATCTAATAGGTTTCCGTAGCGGACGTTCATCCGATAGTTTCTGTCTCGTAGCCAGGGACCTTTTAGTAAATATTTTTATTTACAATCTAGTCCCTATTTTCAATCTAGCACAACTTTTTACTCGTTTGTCCAAATCCAACGAAACCAACGCCAAATTCTTCGTCATGATCCCCTCTATCCATAGAACTTATTAGATCAACTTTTTTTGAAATTTTGAATTAGATCAAATTCAAATTTAAACTTGTTTTGGCTATAACCTGAGTTTTATAACTCTGATTTAATTGATTATTTTTGCAAATCGAAGCTCTTGACATGTACTTTATGTTAAGATCAAAATCACATAATTTTGCTACTGTTAAAAATATGTTTCTGTCTAAAAGCTTTATTTGATGGTTTTGAAGTTTCTTGAAGTATTTTCTTCGTTCTTTTGGATGTTTGAGTGATTGCTTATGTGTGCAAATAATTGCTTGCTTACGATAGATTGATCGAAGTGTGACGAGTAGAACTATCAGGAATTATGAGTGCGAAGAATCTTCATCAATAGTACAAGGCAAGTTCACACTTTGATCATACTCTTCCTATACCCAGTTTTACTTGCATTAGATACACCCCTCAAAGATTTGCATGTGTAGGATTTGGGTACAGGTGGTTTTACTATGTAGTTCATGAGGTAGGAACCTATGATCCTTGAAACACCCCGGGAATATTCGTTATGTCATATATTGCTTAGCCATGCTGGTAGACGGGGATTGACATGTGTGATTCATGAAAGATGAGAGAGATATAATAATTAAGGGTAACTTTAAGGTGGCAACATTAACACACATCTGGGTGGAATGGTTGGGGCACCCTGGAGAAACCAGTGGCTTGCCCGGGCACCTGGAGAAACCAGTGCTTGCCCAAGGGAATCCCGGAGTACTCGTGTGATTACCCTATGGAATGCCACCTAGGCTCAAAGGGATCATACGATATTTCATGCCTAGAAACTTCCATGTGCAGCCACAAGCCATTATGGGCTCTGGCATAGTTGAGTAAGTTGTGGGAAACCTTTCCATGATAGGCTAGCAGATGTAGGGGAATTGTAGGTGTACCAGCCTATCTATCGGTTAAGGGGGCCTCTTAGAAAAGACTATGTCTCGATCATCTGGTTCTCAAACATCAGGCAGTGCGAGGAATTCAACGGAGGAGATCGAGTCTTGTGGGGAAGAGTGTGCAAACCTCTGCAGAGTGCAAACTAATCATGATTAGACGTATCCCCGGTTATGGATAGTTTGAGTATCTGGTATTTGAATTATTGATTGATCTCATCACTCTATTTAATGAAATTGTTGGGTTATTAATTATTTGGGAATTTTGGGATTGAGTTGGAGGAACCTTCTCAATATTGGCATAAACTTGGCAGTAAAATAAAATTTTATTCCTTTGTTGTAGGGAAAAATTAGCTTTATGCAAAATTAAACTTAGAGCCTCCACCAGCCAAATATGCATATAAAGATAGATATTTTCATTATTATTCTATGGTCTGAAATTGCCAGTACATTCAATGTACTGACCTACATGGCTACAACGTCTCATGTTGCAGGAATCATATGACGAGTAAGTGATACGTTAGGGTTACGATGTCTACACTCAACTTTGCCGTTGGTGTTGTTGGGACTCCACAACTTTGTTGTTACTTCTGCTATATGGATGGAGGTAATAGTATTTACGTTACTTTTTACATGTGATTGAACTCCGTTATAAATCCTCAAGTACTGTGTGTGTCAGCATACCGATCCAGGGATGACACTTAAGCACACAGACTTCGATCCATTCAGGTCGGGTCGCTACAAGAAGACTATATGATGGTTGAGTATGTGGACTTGCCTATTACGTGACCCTTCCTGAAAAGATGATGAATTGTAGTTGCAAAGTTGACTGAGAACATAGTTTGTTGGTTTCCAATAGAGTTTTTGCTTCATACTTCAATGTTGTGATGGATTGTTACTTATTCATGAGAAGTCTATGATAAAAGTTTTATGTTAAAGTTTGTTGCTGTTATAATAATATACAGGATGCTTCTATGTCCGTATTTCGTTTTTATCGACACCTCTCTCTCTAAGCATGTGGACATGTTTTTGATTTTGGTTTTCACTTGAGGACAAGCGAGGACTAAGCTTGGGGTAGTTGATACGTCCATTTTGCATCATGTTTAAATACTGTTATTTATATTTTTATGCATAATAATGCTTTTTGGAGTAATACTCATCATGTTTAGCTACTGTTATTTATAATTTTTTTATGCATAATAATGCTTTTTGGAGTAATTCTAATGCCTTTTCTCTCATAATATGAAAGGTTCACACAAAGAGGGAGAATTCCGGCAGCTGGAAATCTGGACCTGAAAAAGCTACGTCAGGCCACCTATTCTGCACAACTCCAAATGAGCTGAAACTTCACGAGGAATTTTTATGGAATAAATAAGAAATACTGGAGCAAATAACTACCGGAGGGGGGCCACCTAGTGAGCACAAGACACCAGGGCGCGTCAGGCCCCCTAGGCGCGCCCTGGTGGGTTGTGCTCAGCCGAGCCCACCTCTGGTGTCCATCTTCTGGTATATAAGTCATTTTGACCTAGAAAAAATAAGGAGAGGACTTTTGGTATATAAGTATGATGTTAACCTTAGAATTTCTTCACCTTATCATCCTCAGTCTAGTGGTCAAGTTGAACTTAGTAATAGAGAAATAAAGTTAATTTTACAAAAGACTATCAATAGGTCCCTAAAGAATTGGTCTAAGAAATTAGATGCACCCTTTGGGCTTATAGAATAGCGTATAAAAATCCTATGGGGATGTCTCCTTATAAAATGGCTTATGGAAAAGCTTGTCATTTTCCTCTTGAGTTAGAACATAAAGCATATTGGGGAATTAAAGAACTCAACTATGATTTCAAACTTGCTGGTGAAAAGAGGTTATTTGATATCAGCTCATTAGATGAATGGAGAACGCAAGCTTATGAAAATGCCAAGTTATTTAAAGATAAAGTTAAAAGATGATATGATATAAGAATCCAAAAGCGCGAGTTCAAAGTTGGAGAATATGTTATTTTGTACAACTCTTGTTTTAGATTCTTTGCAGGAAAACTCCTCTCCAAATGGGAAGGACCCTATGTTTTTTTTGACTGGGAACTGTGGGGGAAACCCCACAGCATATCAAAACTTTATTGATAAAGAGAGAGAAAGTACAAGTAATAAGGGGGATTACAAGAGGTAATCACACTAAACTAAGGGGAGAAGGAGAAGAAACAAGTTAAAATTACAGAAAATTGGCCTCAAGGTGGCAGAAATGAGATCCATCTGAGAAGATCATCCTTATAGGCAGCTTTCACTCTATATTGCATTAAGCTAATATCATGGATAAATGCACTTCTCCATTTATTGAATCCAGCTCTCTCATGCCTGAAGACCTTAGCGTTCCTGAGGATCCAGATATTCCAGCAAGCAATAAACACCACTTCAGTGAAGAAGGGCTTCCTAAAACTCCTGCTAGCATTAATAACCAAATCAGCCATGGAGTGACCAGATGACCAATCAATTTGCAGATAGTTCCAAACTCTGACACTAAAATTGCAATTAAAGAATAGATGATCCCTTGTTTCCCTAGTCTGCAAAGGACAAAGAACACAGTTGACTCCATCCTCCAAATGCCAATGTCTCCTGTCCACCATGTCCTTGGTGTTCAACTTGTCCATAATAAGCATCCAGGCAAAGACTTTGATTTTCATTGTACAGGAGGACTTTCAGATCCAAGCTGTCAAAGGGTTGAATGATTCTGATGCAAAAGTATATGAGTAAAACAACTTTGGTGAGTAACCCTTGGCAGTGCCATTCCAAAAGCAAATATCCTTGGACCCAGGTGTTCTATTGTGGCCACCCAACAGAGACTGGAGAGTGGTTAGGTCATCAAAAGCCTGGTTGGACAAAGGAAGGTGAAAGTGTTGGAAAATGTCCTGAGAGTCGAAGAACTCTTGAACAGTGATCCAGGGGTCCTTAACATAGGAATAGAGCCTGGGAAATCTGAACTGAAGGCTAGACAACTGATCATCAAGATGCAAGTTGTCTGACCACATGAGGGCAGTGTCCCCTCCATTAATCTAAACCCAAGCACAATCCCTAAAGTTTTGCATGAGCTTGCATATATCCTTCCACCAGAAAGAGCCACAATCAGAAGTTCCTTGGGGTACTCTACCATGATAGTAAGTATCCCAAATTAAAGACACCCAAGGGAGATCCTTTTTATTAAGAAAGTGATTCGCATGTTTGAGTAGAAGTGCAACATTCTGAACACCAAGATTAAGAATACCAAGGCCACCCCTGTTTTTTGGCCTGCAAATTAGGTCCCAAGCAGCAAGTGAAGGGGCAGGCTGACCCCTACTCTTCCTCCAGAGGCATTGTCTCTGGATTCTCTCCAATTGTTTTAGAATTCCAGCAGGGACAGCCAAACTGGAAAGGAAGAAAATGGGCATAGAAGACAAGGCAGAGTTTAGAAACTGCAGTCTTTCCCCCTGATTTAATAAAGATGAACTAGCTGTCATTCTCCTCTCCATGCAGTCAACCAATGGCATAAAATCCACCATTTTCGGCCTTGTAGTTCCCACTGGTAGCCCAAGGTAGGTAAATGGCATTTTCCCAATCTGGCATCCAAAAGCAACAGCTAATTCAGTCATGACAGCAGTGTCCACATTGATGGGAATAATAAAGGATTTGTGGTAGTTCACATCAAGACTAGTGGACACAGAGAAGACCCTGAGCATGTCCTTCAGAGCTATAAGTTGGTCCTTGTCAGCAGGCAAGATAATTAGAGTGTCATCAGCATACTAAACACAGGGTAATCCTGGTCATGACAAGGTATAGGTAAGTGAAGAATGCCCCTTCTGAACATGTCATTGATTACAGTCTGCAGGAGATCAGCAGCTAGGACAAAAAGGAGGGGGGAGACTGGATCACCCTATCTGACACCCTTCTTACATCTGAACTTCCTACCAGGAACTCCATTAAGCATAACAGATGAGGTACCTGTGGACAGAAGTTGCTTCATCCAAAGAATCCACTTCTCATTAAAGCCCTTATATCTCAATATTTGCACAATGGCCTCATGCTCAAGGGAATCAAAAGCCTTTTCAAAATCCAACTTTAGGATCACAATAGGTCTCTTCGACTGGTGGCACTGGTGTAAATACTCAAAGGTCCACCCAATACAATCCTGGATTGTTCTGCTTTTTATGAAACCATACTGGTTCTTGTGAACACACTGCATAATCACCTCTTGAAACCTATTGGCAGCCATCTTAGATAGGAACTTAAGACCCACTCCTGTTAAAGAGATAGGTCTGAAGTCACCCACCTCTTCAGGTGAGGGCTTCTTTGGCACCAGAGTTATATATGAGTCATTGATATTTTCCAGATGAGCAGTACCATCAAAGAAAGCCTGGGCCAGATCATAAAAATCCTGAGAAATTATGTGCCAACACCTTTTGAAGAAGAGACCATTAAAACCATCTGGACCTGGAGCTTTATCAACTGGCATATGTTTGACAATCTTGTCCATTTCCTCCTTCTCAAAAGGCTTAGTGAGAATATCTAAACCCTCAACTGGTTCAATGAGGGAAGAAAGATCAAATCCCAGGTTAATTCCCCTGGAAGAACCCATTCTATTTTTAAAACAATTCCATATAATACCCTCCATTTGTGAGTGATCAGTCACCAAAGTACCATCAGGCAATTTTAAGCTAGCAATAGAATTCCTTCGATGCCTCTCAGTAGCCATTGCATGAAAGAACTTGGTGTTCTCACCACCCACTCTTATGTATCTGATAGTACATCTTTTCTTCCAATAAAGACATTGAAGGTGGAGCAATTTCTCTACATGGTTTTTAACCACTTTCCTGAAATTGGATTCATGTCTGTAAAGTGCTCTATATTCCTCAAGCTCATCCAAGAGCAGAACAACATTATTGCATTTACATATTAGAGTTTTCAGTTTGGAAATGTTCTTCTGCCATCTCCTGAGACACATTCTCAGGGACTTAAATTTGTCAGCTATCCTAGCAGTAATATGCCCCTTTCTGGATTGTTTCTGCCATGAAGAATCAACACAATCCATAAAACCCTCCAGCTCCAACCAATAATTCTCAAACCTAAAAAGATTAGACAGGGGAATCGAAGTTTTGATTGTAACCACACAAGGCACATGGTCAGAAGCAGTTCTAGCAACAGGTAGCACCTCAGTCATGGGATAGTCAGCAATCCAATCAACAGAAGTGAAGAACCAGTCCAGCTGCTCAAGCAGTGGAGTATCCTGCATATTGGACCAAGTGTAGGATCTGCCTTTGATGGGCAATTCCAAAAGACCTAGGTGCCCAATAATTTCATTAAAGATGAACATGTCATTCAAATCACCACCAGGTAGGTTTCTGTTATGCAAAGAACGCAAGAAATTAAAGTCCCCCAGTAGCAACCAATTTTCATCCACAGGAATATTCAGGTGATACATCCAGGTAACAAAGTTATCCCTAGCTTCCCCCTGACAAGGACCATAAACCACCACAAGTGTCCACCTCTCATTGTTTTGCCTAGAAACAAACTCAATCACCACTGCAAATTGTTGGACCTGCAATAAAGTCCCATCAAAAATAGATGAGTTCCAAACAACTAGAATTCCACCAGAAGTCCCCAAAGCAGGAGAGAAAGCAAAGCTGTCAAATCTCTTGGGGCAAAAGCTTTTAATCGTTCTGGAATCGAATGAAGCACATTTAGTTTCTTGCAGACAAGCAATAGCACAGTGACTTTCGTCTATCTTTTGCCTAACAGCTCTTTGCCTAGACTCAGAGTTTAAACCCCTGACATTCCAGCACAGGACATTCCAGGTTCTACATTGAGTATTCATAAATAAAGAACATAAGCAAGTCCCCAAACCACATGACACAAAATGTCATATGCCCAAAAGCACATAAAAGTTCTGAACCAACATTATTACATAGCCAAGGTTCTGAAAATGAAAGCCAAGCGCAGAAAGAAGATTTATGGGCTTGCAAAACCCAGGAAGGACCCTATGTTATCGAGGAGGTTTATCGATCTGGAGCCATCAAAATAAATAATGCCGAAGGTACTAACCCGAAGGTTGTCAATGGGCAAATAATAAAACATGATATCTCAGGTACGCCCATTAATGTTGAAAGCAATATTATCCAAACTCTGACACCGGAAGAACACATAAAGGAAACCTTCCGGAACACTCCAGAATCATGAAAAAAGAGGAGGTGCGTGATACGGTAAGTAAATGGACTCCGAAAATCCGCAAAATTATTTTCTGTCAGTTTTGGAATATACTGAAAATTAGGAAAATAAGAAACAGCCGGGAAGGTAACCCTGGTGGGCACAAGCCAGGCGCGCCCAGGTGGGTTGTGCCTACATCGGGTACCTTCCGGACTACATTTTTCTTCCGTTTGCTTGTTTCCCAAGATAAAAAATCTTTATATACCCCTTGAACCTATTGACCACTATATTGCGGAGAAATCTTCTGTTTGCTTTTCTTGCTGTTTTCCAACAGATCTAAAATTATTTCCTCCCAAGATTCGGAGGGTGAAAGCTATGTTGTTGATTATATCGCAAACCCCAAGGTTTATGGGGATTTGGAGCATTATGGCTGGACTTCGAGAGAAGAAGAAGACTATGATCCTAAAGGGGAGGAGGAGACAAGCTCAGATGAAGATGAAGCTCCATTGCCTCAACCTGGGGACATGCACGTGGAATTCAAGAAGTCAAGTCTCCCCAACAAAGCAAAGAAACCTAAGATCCAGTTTATCCCCTTTTGTCTTTTGCAGGAAAAAAGCAAGAATTATGCAAAAAGGTAGTGGAGCTCGATCAGGAGATCGGTGACTTGAAGGAGGAAAATTCGATCCTCAAGCGTAAGTTAAAGAAGGATAAACCCCCTGCTTCATCACCACCACCTCCTTCTTCATTACCAAAGGAGACTTGAGTATCGGGTATGTGCACTCCCCTTGGCTTGTGCCAAGCTTGGGGGAGGTGCCCCGGTATCGTATTACCTCCACTATCTTTTGCCTTTACTTATCTTAGTTCGATCCATAGTTATCTTTTGCTTTAGATGAATAAAAGTTTAGTTCGATCCTTTCTTTTCGAGAGTTTTCTTAGTGATCTATCCTTGTAATCATGTGCGAGATATATAATAAAGTTTAGTTTGAGTTTTGTTTTCTTTACTTTCATGTTCAATAAAAATAAAGGAAATAAATGAAAAAGATCATATGCTAATCTTATGGTAAGTAATGACATCACATAAGGAAGAGTATAAGTACAAAATTTTATTGGAGATTTACAAACATAGCATTGGTCAATAATGCATTTCATGAAAGAATTAATAAGGGAAGAGAAGATTCACATGCAAATACACTATCTTGGACATCTTTTGTGATTGTGAGCCCCCATCAAAATATTATATGCCAAAACTGTTGACGTTGGACAAGGAAGACAATATAATGATTTCTGTTTGTTCATATTCACACAGAAGTTATATTGGCATAGATCTTTTAACATGTGGTGCTTGCCCCTATCTTTGCTAGCCAAAAATTCCGCACTAAGTAGAGATACTACTTGTGCATCCAAAAACCCTTAAACCCAAATCTTGTTTCGTGAGTCCACCATACCTACCTATGGATTGAGTAAGATCCTTCAAGTAAGTTGTCATCGGTGCAATAAGGCAATAAAAAATTTCTTCTAAAAGTGTTGGATCATTTAGTGTAAGAGGAAATTGAGCGTTGTACGAACTTGTGATGGCAAAGTATAAAAGTGACAGACTGCATAATAAAGGTTACTATCATAAGGGGCAATATAACGTGACGTTCTTTTGCACTAAGAGATTGAGCATACAAACAAAAAGCGCATGGCAACCTCTGCTTCCCTCTGTGAAGGGCCTATCTTTTACTTTTATGTATTTACTTTTATGCAAGAGTCAAAGTATTTCTCTCTATTCCTTTTTATTTTCTCTTTTGGTAAGCATCATGTGGTGAGGAAAGATCTACGAACATATATCCAGTTGGATGTGGGTGGCATGAGTTATTATTGTTGACATCACCCTTGAGGTGAATACGTTGGGAGGCGAAACTATAAGCCCCTATCTTTCTATGTGTCTGGTTGAAACTTTTTACTCATGTGTATGCGGTGAGTGTTAGCAATCATAGAAGACCATATAATGGTTGAGTATGTGGACTTGCCTAAAGGCTCCGATAAGTGACCCTTCCTGAAAAGATGATGAATTCTAGTTGCAAAGTTGACTGGGAACATAGTTTGGTGGTTTTCAATAGAGTTTATGCTTTATACTTTGATGTTGTGATGAATTGTTACTTATTCATGAGAAGTCTATGATAAAAAGTTCTATGAAGTTTTTTGTTGTTATAATAATATACATGATGCTTCTATGTCCGTATTTTGTTTTTGTCGACACCTCTCTCTATAAACATGTGGACATGTTTTTCGATTTCGGTTTTCACTTGAGGATAAGCGAGGTCTAAGCTTGGGGGAGTTGATACGCCCATTTTGCATCATGTTTTCCTATTGTCATTTATATTGTTTTTATGCATAATAATGCCTTTTGGAGTAATTCTAATTCCTTTTCTCTCATAATATGGAAGGTTCACACAAAGAGGGAGAATACCGGCAGATGGAATTCTTGACCTGAAAAAGCTACTTCAGGCTACCAATTCTGCACAACTCCAAATGATCTGAAACTTCACATAGATTTTTTATGGAATATATAAGAATTATAGGAGCAAATAAGTACCAGAGGGGTGATATGTCTCTAACGTATCTATAATTTTTTATTGTTCCATGCTATTATATTATTTATTTTCGATGTTTTATATGCATTAATATGCCATTTTATATTATTTTTGGGACTAACCTATTAACCTAGAGCCCAGTACCAGTTCCTGTTTGTTTCCCCTGTTTTTGAGTTTCGCAGAAAAGGAATACCAAATGGAGTCCAAATGGAATAAAACTTTCGCGATGATTTTTCTTGGACCAGAAGACATCCAGAGGACTTGGAGTACAAGTCAGAGAAGCCATGAGGCGGCCACAAGGACGGAGGGTGCGGGCAGGGGGGTAGGGTGCGCCCCCACCCTTGTGGGCCCCTCGTGACTACACCGACCTATTTCTACCGCCTATATATTCCCAAAACCAACAGAGGAGTCCACGAAAACACTTTTCCACCGCCTCAACCTTCTGTACCCGTGAGATCCCATCTAGGGACCTTTTCCGGCACCCTGCCAGAGAGGGATTCGATCACAGAGGGCTTCTACATCAACCCTATTGCCCTTCCGATGAACCATGAGTAGTTTACCACATACGTACGAGTCCATATCGAGTAGCTAGATGGCTTCTTCTCTCTCTTTGATTCTCAATACCATATTCTCCTCGATGTTCCTGGAGATCTATTCGATGTAATACTCTTTTGCGGTGTGTTTGCCGAGATCCGACGAATTGTGGATTTATGATCAGCTTATCTATGAATATTATTTGAATCTCCTCTGAATTCTTTTATGCATGATTTGATATCTTTTAATTCTCTTCGAACTATCGGTTTGGTTTGGCCAACTAGATTGGTTTTCTTTGCAATGAGAGAAGTGGTTAGCTTTGGGTTCAATCTTGCGGTGTCCTTTCTGAGTGACAGTAGGGGCAGCAAGGCACGTATTGTATTGTTCCCATCGAGGATAAAAAGATGGGGTTTTCATCATATTATTTAAGTTAATTCCTCTACATCATGTCATCTTGCTTAATGCATTACTCCGTTCTTTATGAACTTAATACTCTAGATGCATGTTGGATAGCGGTGGATGTGTGGAGTAATAGTAGTAGATGCAGAATCGTTTCGGTCTACTTGACACGGACGTGATGCCTATATTCATGATCATTGCCTTATATATCGTCATAATTATGCGCTCTTCTATCAATTGCTCGGCACTAATTTGTTCACCCACCATAATATTTTCTATCTTGAGAGAAGCCTCTAGTGAAACCTATGGCCCCCAGGTCTATTTTCCATCATATAAGTTTCTATTTTCGATCATACAAGTTTCCGATCTACAATATTAGTTTCCTATTTAATCTTTTTGCAATCTTTTTCTTTCCGATCTATAAACCAAAAATACCAAAAATGTTTACTTTACTGTTTATCTATCTCTATCAGATCTCACCTTTGCAAGTAACTGTGAAGGGATTGACAACCTCTTTATCGCGTTGGGTGCAAGTTATTTGATTGTTTGTGCGGGTACTTGGTGACTTGTGCGTTGTCTCCTACCGGATTGATACATTGGTTCTCAAATTGAGGGAAATACTTACTCTACTTTGCTGCATCACCCTTTCCTCTTCAAGGGAAAAACCAACGCAAGCTCAAGAAGTAGCAGGAAGAGTTTAGCCGGGGAGATCTACGCCAAGTCAAGCCATACCAAGTACCCATCATAAACTCTCATCTCTTGCATTACATTATTCGCCATTCGCCTCTCGTTTTCCTCTTCCCCACTTCTAAAATGATTTTTGAAAAGATTTTCCTTTTCTTTGCCCCTCTTCGTTTTGTCTTTCTATCTCTATGGCCGACTCTAAAAGGGCTAAGAGTTTTCTCCTGAGTTTTAATGCTGTGGATAGCCCCTCTGTCCTTTCTAAGCTAATAAAGAATGATATTGCGGAAAGGCTTGCCGGGGTTGTTAAGGAAACATTTAACAATTTTGTTGAAGATGATCCCAGACTTTTCCGTTATTTGCTTGATGAATCTTTGAAAGATGCTTGGGATAGGTTGTTGAAGATTCGAGCTAGCTATGTGCCTCAATGTCAGATTGAGATATACTTGAAAAGCTTTTACGTTGGTTTACCCCCTTCTTTTAAGCAAGTTTTGTATTCTATATTTGAAAATGGTTTTCTTGGAGGGGATGTCATCGATACTTATGAGAAGATGAAAACCATATTTGGTCACCCCAAGGGAGAAAATGTTGAATCAACTGCTCTTATGTGCTTTTATCAAAATGAAATAATCAAAGAGATGAAGGCTAGTTTAGATGCAAATTTTTGTAACGTGCTTAATCTTTCTTCTACTATTAATGGCCATGTGCTTTCACAAAATAGAAAGATAAATTCCATGGATAAGAAATTTTCTCTTTGCTTCCAAAAGGGGGAAGATGACAATACCTAGATCTATTCGTGTTTTATGCCTAGCTAAGGGCGTTAAACAATAGCGCTTGTTAATTTTCTTTTTGTTTTTGCTTTTTAGGTTCTGTTTTGCAATAAATATTTCATCTAGCCTCTGGTTAGATGTGGTTTTATGTTTTAATTAGTGTTTGTGCCAAGTAAGACATTTGGGATAGCTTACGATGATAGTTGATTTGATCTTCCTGAAAAACAGACACTTCTGCGCTCAGTCCCAGAATTGTTAAAAATCACATAAGCGTGATAAAATTCTGAATTTTTTACACAAGATTGATATGCAAATTGCCCTTGTTGTCCTAATTGTTCAGAATTTTTGGAGTTACACAAGTATTCGAAATATCCATATTGCTACAGACTGTTCTGTTTTTGACAGGTTATGTTTTCTATGTGTTGTTTGCTTATTTTGATGAATCTATGGCTAGTATCTGGGGGTATGAACCATGGAAAATTGGAATACAGTAGATATTACACCAATATAAATAAAGAATGAGTTCATAACAGTACCAAAGGTGGTGATTTATTTTCTTATACTAACGGAGATTATGAGATTTTCGGTTGAGTTTTGGGTAAGGATTTGACGGACTATGGAATAAAGAGTGGCAAGAGCCCTTGGGGATTCCCAAGGAACCCCAAGGTAATATTAATGGACAACCAAGAGCCTAAGCTTGGGGATGCCCCCTCTTTCGTCTTCGTCTATCGGTAAATTTACTTCAGGCTATATTTTTATTCACCACATGATATGTGTTTTGCATGGAGCGTCTTGTATGATTTGAGTCCTTACTTTTTAGTTTGCCACAATCATCCTTGCTGTATGATGTCCACTACACAACCTTCTTCTTGTAGACGTTGTTGGGCCTCCAAGTGTAGAGGTTTGTAGGACAGTAGCAAATTTCCCTCAAGTGGATGACCTAAGGTTTATCAATCCGTGGGAGGCGTAGGATGAAGATGGTCTCTCTCAAACAACCCTGCAACCAAATAGCAAAGAGTCTCTTATGTCCCCAACACACCCAATACAATGGTAAATTGTATAGGTTCACTAGTTCGGCGAAGAGATGGTGATACAAGTGCAATATGGATGGTAGATATAGGTTTTTGTAATCTGAAAATATAAAAACAGCAAGGTAACTAATGATAAAAGTGAGCACAAACGGTATTGCAATGCTTTGAAACAAGGCCTAGGGTTCATACTTTCACTAGTGCAAGTTCTCTCAACAAGGATAACATAATTAGATCATATAACTATCCCTCCACATGCAACAAAGAGTCACTCCAAAGTCACTAATAGCGGAGAACAAACAAAGAGATTATTGTAGGGTACGAAACCACCTCAAAGTTATTCTTTCCGATCAATCCATTGGGCTATTCCTATAAGTGTCACAAACAGCCCTAGAGTTCGTAGTAAAATAACACCTTAAGACACAAATCAACCAAAACCCTAATGTCACCTAGATACTCCAATGTCACTTCAAGTATCCGCGGGTATGATTATATGATGTGCATCACACAATCTCAGATTCATCTATTCAATCAACACAAAGAACTTCAAAGAGTGCCCCAAAGTTTCTTCCGGAGAGTCAAGACGAAAACGTGTGCCAATCCCTATGCATAGATTCCCAAGGTCACAGAACCCGCAAGTTGATCACCAAAACATACATCAAGTGAATCAATAGAATACCCCATTGTGACCACGGGTATCCCACGCAAGACATACATCAAGTGTTCTCAAATCCTTAAAGACTCAATCCGATAAGATAACTTCAAAGGGAAAACTCAATCCATTACAAGAGATAGAGGGGGGAAACATCATAAGATCCAACTATAATAGCAAAGCTCGCGATACATCAAGATCGTGCCAAATCAAGAACACGAGAGAGAGAGAGAGATCAAACACATAGCTACTGGTACATACCCTCAGCCCCGAGGGCGAACTACTCCCTCCTCATCATGGAGAGCGCCGGGATGATGAAGATGGCCACCGGTGATGATTCCCCCTCCGGCAGGGTGCCGGAACAGGGTCCCGATTGGTTTTTGGTGGCTAAAGAGGCTTGCGGCGGCGGAACTCCCGATCTAGGTTTTTTTGGGGGGTTTCCGTATTTATAGGAAATTTTTGGCGTCGGTCTCACGTCAGGGGGGTCTCCGAGTCATCCACGAGGCAGGGTGCCCAGGGGGGTAGGGCGCGCCCTCCACCCTCGTGGATGGCTCGGGACTCTTCTGGCCCAACTACTTTACTCCGGGGGCTTCTTTTGGTCCATAAAAAATCATCAAAAATTGGCACGTCAATTGGACTCCGTTTGGTATTCCTTTTCTGTAAAACTCAAAAACAAGGAAAAACAGAAACTGGCACTGGGCTCTAGGTTAATAGGTTAGTCCCAAAAATCATATAAAATAGCATATAAATGCATATAAAACATCCAAGATGGGTAATATAATAGAATGGAACAATCAAAAATTATAGATACATTGGAGACGTATCACTGTACACACCTTTTGAGAGAGACACGCATGAATTGTCATTTAATATAATACTCTTTGTGCTTCACTTATATATTTTGAGCTAGGAAATTTTGCTCTAGCGCTTCACTTATATCTTTTTAGAGCACAGCGGTGGTTTTTATCGGCGTTCTGGGAACGGGGGCCCCCAGACTTGCCTGCCTGCGGCCCATGGCATGGCTAAGCCAGCAGGCCGTACGTCCCATCTTCATCAACAAGGCATCCAAGACCCTCACGAGGGGCCAAGCCTCGCGAGGCGGACAACGCAAGACCTCCTCAGGAGTGGCCTAGTCAGGCAGGCTCACGAGGAGCGGAGATATCAAGGCGGGGCAAACCTCACGAGGCTCTCGTGACGTGAGCCGTGACGATCGGCGCCCGCGCGCACAGCGTCCTTGTTTCCTCATTGGTGCTAAGGAGGCCAGTGCAGGCGAGGAGTACCGAGGCATCAGGCAAAGGTTGCTATATCGGTGCAACGAGACCAAGACCAGAAGGACGGCAAGACAGAGGTCATCATGGAGCCCAAGACGGCGTCACCACCAGAGCCTTTTGCAGGCGAAGACCGCTTTTGTCAGGATAGCTTGTACTAGCTGCCCCCTTCAAATTTGCCCGCCATTGTTGGCTCCCTTCCCGCTCAATATTTGGGAAGAGGACCAGGGCCTACATAAGTAGAGCTAGCCACCACCGTAGGGGCATCGAGCAGTTCACCCAGCTCTCACCCGCTACGTCACCAAGCACAAGAACACCTCAACCTCAGGAGGCTGTTCTTCCCTCTGTACTGTTCATCATCAGCCCAAGGGGCAATCCACCACCACCACACTAGAGTAGGGTATTACACCACAACGGTGGCCCAAACTAGTATAAATCTCGTGTCACTTTGTGTTGTGAGTTCGTCGAGTTCGTCCGCGAGATCTTAGCGAGCTAGGGCGTAGATCGGTAGGAGGGAAAGACTTCGCGTGCACCCCAGTGTTCGAACCTTAAGGGTTTGCCGGAACACCACATCTGACATTTGGTGCGCCAGGTAGGCCAGGAGTCAAGTATGGAGCACCACGGGCCCCAAAAGCCTGCGGCCTCGGTTGACGCGTGGCGGTTGATTGGACGTGGGCGTCTCCGCTTCCCCACGCTGCCTCGGCAACTGCTTGACCTGACAAAAGGCTGGCGCGGGCAACACTTGCCTTCATTTCTTCTTCCTCGCCTTGCTCCAGATCCCCTTTCTTGCTCCTCGCCACCGCTTCCTCCAGATCCGACATTTGCCGGAACGACCACCATCAGGACGAGGGGGCTGGGGGCTTCCAGGAGCCGCGTGCAATCGCATGCATCTTGTGTGGCGCCCAGGCCCCAGCCTCTCAGCGCATCTTCAAACAATTCGCTCGCGAGGTGAACGTGGTGCTCCCCAAGCTCGAGGCCACACGCCCGCTCAAGTGGTCCCAATGCGCCATCACCTTCAACTCGGCAGATCAGCTCAAGTGCGCGGCCACCGCCGACGCCCTCCCGATGTTGTGTTCCCCAGTCATCAGCAATGTGCAGGTTACCAAGACCCTCATCGACGGTGGCGCAGGGCTCAACGTCCTATCCGTCGACACGTTCGACAACCTCCAAGTGCCGCATGAGCAACTCCAGCCTACCAAACCTTTCTCAGGAGTGACGACGGTTCCACCACACCAATAGGGCAGGTCCGCCTGCCTGTCACCTTCGGAGAGCGCAAGAATTAGCGCACCGAGCTCATTGACTTCGACGTCGCGCAGATCCGCCTGCCGTACAACGCTATCCTCGGGTATCCGGCCCTGGCCAAGTTCATGGCAGCCACCCACCACGGCTGCAACGTCCTCAATATGCCGGGAACCGGAGGAATCATCACGGTCCCATGTGAAGAAAGAGATGCGGTGTGCTCCCTTGAGCGCGCCTTCTAGGCTGCAGCAATCAGCGATCCCGACAGCAGGAGTGAGGGCCCTCCGGAGGCCATCCCCAAGAAGAAGCAGCTGTGCCGCGCAGGAGCTCAGGAGGATGGCGACGCGGCGGGAGCCTCATCAGGATCAGCGTCCGTCCTAGGGGCGCCTCCCTCCATCGCATAGGAAGGCGCGCCCGGCGCCCTCGTCAGACAGGGCTCGGGGGCTCTCTTCTGGAGGGCCTCAGACCTTGCCAACCTCACGAGGGAGGCGTTTGGTCACCACTTGGAGGCGTGCTTCGCGGCACGTGTCCCTCAGGAGAACACAGGGCAAGGAGTGCCCACCACTCAGGAGTTCATCACCAAGACCACTCAGGAACTGCAAGACGCAAAAGCCATGCGCGGCGACAGCCGCTCACGAGGCACAACTCCCCATCCTGGCGAGGATGCTGGGCTGTGTGTCTGCATCGACGTCCCCGGGCTCAACATGGCCGCATCTGAGGAGCGCTTCTGGCCTTCACGTGTGGGCCGCTGCGAGGGCCCGCCACATAGCTACGTTCGCATGCCCTTCGGCTTGCCGAGCGTGGCGTCAGCCTATCACCGCAACATGCGGCGTGTCCTGGCGGCTCAGGAGGCCAGGTACCATGCCGTCCTAGAGGAAATGGAGACGGTCTTTAGGGAACCTCCCGAGCCCCCAGAGCCTCCCGGTGGCTCATGAAGAGTCACTCCATCGACGCACGCCTTCAGCTGCACCAACTCTACTTCGTCTACAGAACCAGGTGACATCTTCCAAGCTCGTTTAGCTGGGAGCGCCCCTCGGGCTGCATCATTCCCAGGCCACATGGGTCCGTCCCTCTGGCATGTATCCCTTTGCTTAAGTCTTTAGCTTACCTTGCTGGGGGTGCCCCTCGGGCTGCATCATCCCCAATCCGCTCGGGCCGGACCCAGTGGCATGTATCTTCCTGCATTTACCTAAGCTGATCTGCTTTCCATGCTTAATGTGCCCACGGCTATCACCTGCTCGATCGCCGCCCGCCACGGGTCTATTCATCCTATGCAATTTGCTTGCGCGTTAAAAGGGGGGCTCCTGAGCATCGCGACTCAGGAGCTCTTACTGGCTCTCCAGCCCTCACCCCCTGGCCTTGACCACGGCATCGCGACCTGGCATACCAGCGGCAGCTGAGCCCGCTTGAGGGCCGGGACCTGAGGACGTAGAGTGCTTGCATCTAACCGCCTTGCAGGAACACACAGTCACCAAGACTCAACACTAGGCACAACCCGCCTTGACGTAGGGCCTCGTGAGTCCCGCGCTGGCTCACGAGTGCCCAGATACACCTCGCAGCCCTGCCGTGCAAGCCACGTGTGAGGGCGGGGCTGTACACGCCCCGGGGGATCCTCCCGGAGGGGGCCCCCCATCCCATGCACAAGTGGAAGCACCATGCTCTGCACTGGCCGTGGACACTGCCGAGGAGCGGCTATGCCCGTGCACAAGCGGAAGCACTATGCTCCGCGCTGGTGATAAACAACTGAGGGCGGCCCCACGGTCGTACCAACCTCAGGGAGCCCAGAGCTCAGCGTCCAGCCTCACCGCAACGCCTCCCCTCAGGAGAGCCACGCGAGGGGGCTGGGCACGGGGGCTGCGCCCGGGTCATACCCAAACGCATGCCACCCAACCAGGTCTCCCGGACCTGGGCGTCATGCGCCCCTCCCGAGGCCTCGGCGAGGGCAGGTATGGAAATTGTTTGCACGTCAAGGGGGACTCCTGAGCATCGCGACTCAGGAGCCTAACTGGTCACGTAGCCCCTCACTCCTTGGTCCGTCCTGGTCTCCGGTCGGCCCAATGGCGGTTGAGGTATGCGCGGGGCCGGGCTCTGCTGACGCAGAATGCAAAGCAAATAGGAAGGAAATCGCAAAATCTCAAAGCAAATATTACAAACACATTGTCCTCACGATATCAAATGAAAAGTCTAAACGCCTACACGAGGCCTAATGCATGTTGCAGGAACAAAACGGGAGAATAGCCGCAGGTCACTCCCGGGGACCGCCATCACCTGCGGAAGATGCTACTTTGCGAGCGACGTTGTCTTCACCTTCACCACCAGCTGCAGGATCGGCGACATCGCCGGACAGAGGAGCGGAGACAAAGTCGCGGAACTTCTTCAGCAAGGCCTCCACTTGACCTTGCACGGCTGCGGCGGCGGCCTCGTATTGATCTTCAGCCACAGGCTCTAGCAGCTCGTCAAGACGAGCGTTGGGGTCGCGAAGGTGCAGGTGGCTGAAGACGCGGGTCAATGCAGCTGAAGACAGGACGCGTGCTTCCGCCTCCGCCATGGGACCAACGCCATCAATGACTTCCTCGAGCGCCTTCACCAAGAGAGGAAGCAGCCGGGCGGGGCCGTCCTCATCAGTGGCTAGCGACTTCTCCAGGCCGTGCTCGTAGAGCGTCTTCAGTGCCTCGCGAGATCTCTTCTCGAGGTCGGCAAAAGCCGCGCGGTCTTCGGTCAGGACTCGCGCCTTAGCGTCGGGATCGGCCTCCCTCGTCTTCGCCTTCCGCTCCAGCTCTTCCAACCGGTTGCGCTCAGAGGCCTGCGTCCTTCCCAACTCTGCCAGCTCAGCATCACGGTTCTTGACGGTGTCCTCCCGGGCCTGCATCTCCTCCTCCTTCGCTTGGTGGCAGCGTGCTTCTTTGGCGTGCTTGTCGCGCAGGCTCTGCAACTCGTCCTCCAGCACCCGGCAGCGGTCACGGGCGGCCTTGGCGTCTTTCAGCGCCATCTCATGATCGGCTGCGACGTTGGCGGCACCCTGCTTCTCCTTCTCAGAAGCCGCAGCGGCCTGGCCCAGTGCCGCGCGAACCGCCAAGTCGGAGTGGAGCCAGCCTGAGGCCAGCTCTAGGCGCCCGGACAAGGCGTGGGTCCGCGCCTAGGAGATCCGCCTGCAGCTGGGTCATCTCTGAAAGGGCACGTTCTAGAACAGCAGTAGGAGCAGAAGAACCTGGGAGTGGAGGTGCAGCAGTGGGAGGACGCGACGTCGTCACCTGGGCCTGGGAGATCGCGGGTTCCGGAGCAGCTGAGACCTCATCAGCCGCGCCAAGCGCCGGCACCTCCGGAGCCAGCGGGGCCATGGGGGCTGATTCCACGCGGCGATGTTCCTCTTGGCCCCGCGAGGACGACCGGGCTGGGGAGATGCAGGCGCTGCTACCTCCTTTCTCTGCGGAGGGAGGCACGGCCGCCGTATCCTCCTCCTCTTCTTCGCCGAAGATGTCGGCCTGATCAACCAAGGGCGAGCATCAGGAAATGACGAGTACAAATAGGGACAAGGCGAAGCTTAAGACACTTACTGATCCACCGCAACATACTTCCGCTTGGGGAGCTTGAAGCCTGACAACATCGGGACCTGAGGAGCAGGCGTTCGGGCTCCGGCGGCGCCAGGCGGTGCGGAGGCAGAGCCGGAGCCAGCCCCAGGAGGTGTTAGGACGGAGGCGGCATCGCGAGCCACCAGCGACGACCTACCCCTCATCGGGATGAGGGGCTGCTCCCTCTCCCCTTGGCGGGCGTCGGCCTCGGCATCGTCAGGAAGGGCGCGGAGGATCTCGGCCTTGCTCAAAGGGGAAGTCTCCCCCACCTCTTCCAGAGTCTTCTCCGAGTCCACCTCCTCTTCCCCTTCCCCGCGGGACTCGTCAGAAGACACCTCCATCGGTTTCGGTGCCGCAGGGCTCCCGAGAGCACCGGCGGCACCAGCCCATGCGCGTCAAAGGTCGGCCTGGAGGCGATGAATTCTTCTTGGTCCCTGCGTTGGAACAGGGGGGCGAAGGCGCTTGGTGGGTATTCCTGGTTGTCCCCAACTATGAGGCGCAAAACAGCGGCCAATTCATCGTCAGGCAGGGCCCCCGGCCTCAGGCCGGTCTTGTTTCCCTCTTCTTCAAGCTCCCACAGGGGGCGTGCGCGCGCCTAGAGTGGGGCAACTCGCAGCATCAAGAATTCCCTCAGGAGCATGACCCCCGTCACCTTGGCCGCCCACACGTTGCCCGGCTTCAAATCGGTCATCATCTGCCCCAACACTAACGATGCCCGCTCATCGGCAAGCTCTGCCTTGGCCATCCCCCGTTGGAAGAGGGCGCCGCCGTTGGCAACACCAGGCGCGGATCGGCACGCTTGGCATCCATCATGACCCATTTGGATCGATTGTTGTCGGCCCTCTTCCCGGTGCTCGAGATCGAGTTAGCCTTGCTGCATGCGACGAAATTAGTGCATCCAGAGAAGTGCGCCTCGCTAACACGGAGGAAGAAGAAATGGCGCAGGAGCGCCACGAACGGCATCATGCCCAGGTACGCCTCACAGTAGTAGGCGAAGATGGACAGGAGGAGGACAGAGTTGGGATGAAGATGAAATGCCTGCAGCCCATAGTGGTCGAGGACTTCATAAAAGAAATCAGAGAAGGGAGGAACCAACCCGACGGCGACACTGCTCGAGAAGAAGAGGAAGAAGGTGCTTTCCTCGGGCTCCGGCACGTCGGAGGCAAGCTGGAGCTCGGTCTCCCCCCACTCATTGCTCTCGCCCGCCGTCAGCAGGCGCACGGAGGTGAGGCTCTTCTCCGTGACGGTGGGCGCCTCGAGGGCCAGCTCATACCAAGCCGGTGCTGAGGAAGTCTTGACCTTGCGCGGCGCCATGGATTCCATATGCAGGATGAGATTGGAGCAGATCTGGAGGTAGCGGTGGCGAGGAGCAAGAAAGGGGATCTGGAGCGAGGCGAGGAAGAAGCAATGAAGGCAAGTGCTGCCCGCGCCAACCTTTTGTCAGGTCAAGCAGTTGCCGAGGCAGCGTGGGGAAGCGGAGACGCCCACATCCAATCCACCGCCACGCGTCAACCGAGTACGCAGGTTTTGGGGCCCGCGGTGCTCCGTACTTGACCCTTGGCTTCGCTGTGAAGCCAAGCCCGAGCGCACCTTGGGCCTGGGGGCTACTGTCGGCGTTCTGGGAATGGGGGTCCCCAGACTTGCCTGCCTGCGGCCCATGACGTGGCTAAGCCAGCAGGCCGTACGGCCCATCTTCATCAACAAGGCATCCAAGACCCTCGCGAGGGGCCAAGCCTCGCGAGGCGGACGATGCAAGACCTCCTCAGGAGTGGCCTAGTCAGGCAGGCTCATGAGGAGTGGAGATATCAAGGCGGGGCAAACCTCATGAGGCTCTCGTGACGTCAGCCATGACGATCGGCGCCAGGCGGGCGCCAGTGCGCACAGCGTCCTTGTTTCCTCTTTGGTGCAAAGGAGGCCTACGCAGGCGAGGAGTACCGAGGCATCAGGCAAAGGTTGCTATATCGGTGCAACGAGACCAAGACCAGAAGAACGGCAAGACGGAGGTCATCGTGGAGCCCAAGACGGCGTCACCACCAGAGCCTTTTGCAGGCGAAGACCGCTTTTGTCAGGATAACTTGTACTAGCTGTCCCCCTTCAAATTTGCCCACCGTTGTTGGCTCCCTTCCCGCTCAATATTTGGGAAGAGGACCAGGGCCTACATAAGTAGAGCTAGCCACCACCGTAGGGGCATCGAGCAGTTCACCCACCTCTCACCCGCTAAGTCACCAAGCACAAGAACACCTCAACCTCAGGAGGTTGTTCTTCCCTCTGTACTGTTCATCATCAGCCCAAGGGGCTATCCACCACCACCACACTGGAGTAGGGTATTACACCACAACGGTGGCCCGAACCAGTATAAATCTCGTGTCCCTTTGTGTTGTGAGTTCATCGAGTTCGTCTGCGAAATCTTAGCGAGCTAGGGCGTAGATCGGTAGGAGGGAAAGACTTCGCGCGCACCCCCGTGTTTGAACCTTAAGGGTTTGCCGGAACCCCACATCCGATAGTTTTATTTTATAGAAATTGATGAACTCTCATGCTTCACTTATATTATTTTAAGAGTCTTTAAATAGCATGGCAATTTGCTTTGGTTATAAATTTAGTCCTAATATGATAGACATCCAAGAGGGATATAATAAAAACGTTCATATAAAGTGCATTGAATACTATGAGAAGTTTGATTCCTTATGATTGTTTTGAGATATGAAGATGGTGATATTAGAGTCGTGCTAGTGAGTAGTTGTGTATTTGAGAAATACTTGTGTTAAAGTTTGTGATTCCCGTAGCATGCACGTATGGTGAACCGTTATGTGATGAAGTCGGAGCATGATTTATTTTTTGATTGTCTGCCTTATGAGTGGCGGTCGGGGACGAGCGATGGTATTTTCCTACCAATATATCCCCCTAAGAGCATGCGCGTAGTACTTTATTTCGATAAATAATAGATTTTTGCAATAAGTATATGAGTTATTTATGACTAATGTTGAGTCCATGGATGTCACGACCGGTTTTTCAATAAAATAATTATTGAAAGACCAATCCCCTTTACGGACCAGCGAGGAAGAATTCCTTCTCACTGGTAGACAATATCTTGGTCACAGAAGAAAAATACCAGGAGTACTAAATATAATACAAGGTTGAGCAGAGACTGCCCAACAATTTATTACATGCACGCCGCTAAAACAAGATGGCGGATAGGGAGGCAAACTACTAACTCACGGTAATAACGGTGGTGGAAATATCACCGCGAAGCGAGTGATATGTTTCCAGAAGACTACAACTCATCAAGCGTCGGAGTGAGGCTCGAGAAGACTTATTGCGGGTGGCGGAAGCGTATACAATACAAGTGACCAATATCCGGGATCGCGCAGGACTGACTGGGACTCCTCTAGCCATCGGACGCGCTATCAAACTCTTCATCCAAGAGATCGCCTTCGTCAACATCTGGCCAAATCAACAAGCCAGGTGAGTACTATGAAAGTACTCGCAAGACAGTTCGGACATAAGGTATAACAAATGTAAACATGAAGCACATGAACAAGTTAACCGGTGCGGTCAGACATAGGGGTAATAAATACTGGGTGCCAAGCGAGGGTCTGAATGACGCCTCGAGCGGAAACTGCAGAATAGTAATACTGGTGCCAAACGAGTGTCTGAAAGACTCCTCGAGCGGAAAATGCGGAATAATAATACAGGTGCCAAACGAGTGTGTGAAAGACTCCTCGAGAGGAAAATGCAGAATAATAATGCGGGTGACAAACGAGTGTCTGAAAGACTCCTCGAGAGGAAAATGCAGAATAATAATGCCACAGTCGGGCGTCGGGGCGACACCACATAAAGGGCTTATAACAGAAAATAAAGACAATGCATGCCATAGTCGGACGTCTGAGCGACATCACAAAAAGGGCTTATATTTAAAGTAAGGAACCAGAACACGCCACAGTCGGACGTCTGTGCGACGTCACATAAAGGGCTTATATCACAACTCAATAATACAATAGTTCGGGAACATAAATTATCACAAGCATGAGACAAAAATAAAGTTAGTCCATCCACAGGAATAACAATAAATCTGAATTTACCACTTGAGTTTGTTCACCGGGGACAAGTTTTTCACACGGATAGATATGGATATAATGTTTACGCTACTTGATCATGGATATGATGATTAGGAAAGAAATGACTCTGCAGAGTTTGTACTTAACCACAGCCAACGGATTTCAGTAGTCACGGGGACTAGTTCCGTCTACGGTGTTTTCGAAGAAACACGTCTAACCAGTACACACCCAATTCAACCATCCGAAGCCAGGGATCACCCTCGGCAACGTTCAAGAAAAACCTTGAGACGGGGAGGCTACAACCTCGCGTAGCATGGGATCAAATTTCTATACGCGCGCTCTAAGGGGGTGCCCCCCCTCTCGGTCCCAACCGGAAACACCCATGCCCCCTGACCGGATGACTGGCTTTAATCCTGGGCCAAGGTACCATCATCCCGGCCTCTCTGTTTGGTGTGTACACGGAAAGAGGTTACCAACTTACTAAACCGCATCCTGGCAATGAGACATGTGGTGGCACGGACAGGAGAAAGAATGGTAACGTGGCTCCAACCACGTTAACGTCGGAGGAAGTCGGATGACGCAAGGCTGGTATGCTACAACAGTACCACCTTGCTGCCCTTCATGTCACCACATGATTAGGCCATCTCTCATCAGAGATCATCGCAACTTTGGAACATGCGGAAAAAAACGATGACGTGGCTCCAACCACGTTAACGTCGGGGGAAAGTCGGATGACGCAAGGCTGGTATGCTACAACAGTACCACCTTGCTACCCTTCATGTCACCACATGATTAGGCCATCTCTCATCAGAGATCATCGCGACTTTGGAACAACCGGGTCGTTGCCTTACAAGCAACGAGGTATTTACCGACACTCATATGCCACGCACAAACTCTCACGTGAACATGTAAAACATCTGTCATATCAAATGTCTAAAACATGCTTGCCTGGTTCGGAGAAGTCGGAGTCTAGCTCGGCAAAGTTCGCGGCTCCGTCTCCTCTCCCGGAACCTACGGCAATCACGAAACGGGTACTAACGTGAAAACCAACACATGCACAGAAATTTTCCAAATATTTTTCAAATAAATCCCATAAAAAACTAGACAAAATTTGAAGATAGTCAGAAAAAGAATCACTCAAAAATACCTTTTTATTAAAAATTTATAAAGGTTTCTGTCCAGGGACTTATCTGTAATGAAACAGAAAAGTTCCAGGGTTTTAACTGAGAAAACAGAAAACGCTTCGGTTGGGAATGCGCAAGCGCAAAGGAGAAAACGTATTTTGCCCGAAGGCGTCAACAGAAAACGGTTCGCGAATAAAAGAACAGAGGCTGACACGCGGGGTCCACATGTCAGGTTTGAAAAGCTCGCCGGCGCCCGAAGACTGCGGTGGACGCCGGCGTCGAACCACGACGAGTTAGGAGAAACAGAGGGTACCAAGAGCTTCAGCGTCTTCTTCCGCGTCGGTGGGTGGTGGACTCGTCCAACGGGGAGCACCACGTCGACGGCGACACTTTCTCCGGCGGACGGTGGCTCGGGTGAGGATGGGGAACTCCGGTGGAGGGCTGCAAACTACGAATTGAGGCGCGGGTCAGAACGGGTGATGCAAGGTGAAGTTACTGGCAAGAGAATGGAGGCGGAGGAGCGCACACGGGGGCGAATCGGGCTGGATCCCGTGGCGGGTCGCGGCGGCCGGAGTCGAGGAAGGAGACCTCCTCGGGGCTCCACCAGTGGCTAGGCTTGCTCTAGGGGGAGTGCAGGGATGGTGGGTGCTCGAGTTGAAGCTCGGGGCCTCTATTTATAGGCAGATCGACGGGGTGGCCGTGAACGGAGAATCTCCGGCGAGCGATTACGGCGGAGCAGTGGATTGGCAGGTGGTTTGAGCGGCCAGGCAGCATCAGTGGAGGTTACTGGAGTCGTTTTACAGCTAAACGGAGTCGGTCTTGGCGTAATGGCGTCAGTCCACGGTGAGGTGACCGCACGGGCTCAACGGCGGCAGAGAGCGCGCTCCGCGCCCTGCGGTTCACGACGAGAGCGGCAGCGTATTCGGGGGAGTGGAAGGCCACGCGGCGGGCTCCGGTGGTTTGGGCGGCGCTGGGTGGCGTCGTCGGCGCCGTATCTCCCGCTGGCGCCAGCAAAGCCGCCGCTGGCGTCGATCACGGGGCGGGGCACCTTCTGCTGCTCGTCGCCGACGCCCGCAAGGCGCCAGGCGTTCGTGCGGTGCAGGAACAAGAGGGCGGGGACGAGGAGCAAGGCGACGCGGTGGCACTGGCGAGATCGACGTCCTTCTCTGAAGAAAACGACAGCAAGCCACTGCAGTGTTCTCTGAACTTTCTGAAAGTGACAAAGACAGTGCACTGCAAGTGCTCGACAGAAGGTTTTTGCAATGAGATGAATTTTTCTGGAGCTGTAACTTGGTGAGATGACCACTCAATGCACCCAGAGGCTGCCTGATTTTACTTGGAATTTTTGGAGAAGGTTTTGAATGAATTTCACCAAATTTGGCAAATTTGGTCCAAACTTGCAGTAGATGTAGTTTGAAAATTTTGAACTGAAGACCAGTGGATCTTCATGGTTCTAGGTTGAGGGTTCAAAGGACTAGGAGGGGAAAAAGGTTTGGTGGCAAAAATCAAGACAGAAAGTGGAGTTCCTTTGTAAATCTCCAAGTGCTAGAAAAGAAGGCAGAATTTTATTTGAATAGAATTTGAATGGAAATAATCATATGGGGAGGTTCAACTTGCTGGATTTGATGCAAATCATGATCCAAAGGTGAGGAAATGGTTAGAAGAGAGGATTTGCACTAATGCCATGGCAAGAAGGGATTGTTGAAAGTGGCAAAGGACTTTCCAAAAGCCATAGTGCAAATTTCAAAAAGATTTTCAAAAGTTATTTTCCCAAATGAAAACATTTTGTCTTGAGTCCAAATGAAAAGCAAGAATTCCCAAGACCAAAGGCAGATCTTGGGTGAATCCGAACAAAACTTTTGCCATAAAGAAAAATATATGAGAGGGAGAGTTCTCTTGAAGAAAAATTTAAATCACTCCCCTCAAGTCAAATAAAATCTTTTTGAAAAATCCAAATAAAAACTTGGGTGTCACAACACCTACCCCCTTAGGAAAAATCTCGTCCTCGAGATTTCTGCTGATCCTCAAATAAATATGGATACTCTGCTCGAAGGAAATCCTCCCTTTCCCATGTCGCATCGCTTTTTTTTAGAAAGCTCTACCAGCGAGAAAAAGTGTTTGGCCCGAGCCAAAAAGAGGTTGATCCACTTCATTCGCCAAGCGAATGATCTTCGCTTCGCGGGAACAACAAAAACCACCATATCGCTCTTTCCTTTCTTCGGTGCTACCTTCTTTTTTCCTTCATCCTCAGTGTGGTTGCTCCACTGAACCCTGAAAAACTTGGTCGTTTTCTGACGGGTCCTTCGTTCAGACTCTTCTAAAATCTTTACTGGTCTTTATCTGTAGGTGAGATCTGGTTGCATATCAATGTCCTCATGAGGTACATGTTTTTCTGGGTTGCTCACACATTTTCTTAACTGTGAGACGTGGAACACGTCATGGACGTCTGACAGCTCCTTGGGGAGGTCTAGTTGGTAGGCCACCGTGCCTCTTCGTGCCTTTACACAAAATGGTCCAATAAATCTTGGGGCTAGCTTCCCCTTTATTTTGAACCGTTGCAGACCCCTCATAGGAGATACTCGGAGGTATACGGAATCACCGGGTTCAAAGTTGACCTCACGGTGCTTCTGATCATAGTAGCTCTTTTGGCGGCTCTGTGCTGTCTTGAGTCTGTCCCTGATTTGTTTATCTTTCTCCTCGGCCTCTTTAAGCATATCTGGGCCGAAGATACGGCTGTCACCTGTCTCTGACCAATTCAATGGGGTACGACACCTTCGTCCGTACAATGCTTCAAAGGGTGCCATTTGCAAGCTGGCTTGGTAACTGTTGTTGTAAGCAAATTCGGCATACGGCAAATTCTCTTCCCAACTGGATCCATAGGTGAGCACACAAGCTCTTAGCATATCCTCTAGGATCTGGTTCACACGTTCCGTCTGTCCATCAGTCTGAGGGTGGTATGCTGTACTGAAAGCTAGCTGCGTGCCCAGAGCTTGTTGTAGGTGATCCCAAAATTTGGAGACGAATTGGGTGCCTCGGTCTGATATTATAGTCTTTGGGACTCCGTGCAAGCAAACTATACGGGAGAGATAAAGTTTTGCCAGTCTTTGTGTGGAGTAGGTAGTCTTCACGGGAATGAAATGAGCAACCTTGGTTAGTCGGTCTGTGATGACCCATATGGCATCATTCCCACGTTGTGATCGGGGTAATCCGACGATGAAATCCATTCCTATTTCATCCCATTTCCACTCCGGTATTCTGTTTGGTTGGAGTAGCCCTGCTGGCTTTTGATGCTCGGCCTTGATGCGCTGACACGAATCGCAACAACCAATGAATGTGGCTATATCTCTTTTCATACCGTGCCACCAAAATCTTTCCTGAATGTCCTTGTACATTTTGGTTCCTCCAGGATGGATCGAGTATGGAGCGGTGTGGCTCTCCGTCAAGATCTGTTGCTTGAGTTCCTCAATGTTAGGTACGCAAAGTCTGTCTCGGTACCACAATGTTCCTTCACTGTCGGTGACGAACTCAGAAGTCTTACGAAGATTCATTTTCTTTATGCCTTCGATGCTGGGATGTCCCTGCTGAGCCTTCTTGATTTGATCCACCAGGGTGGGTTGTATCTCCAGGTTCGATACGGTGCCCTCAGAGACTAACATCATGTTGAGCCTAGCGAACTCTCGCTGAAACTCAGGTCTCAAATCTTGCTGACCGTCACTGTCCGGGCTGGGGTTTCGACTAAGGGCATCGGCCACTACATTTGCTTTCGCTGGGTGGTAGTGAATACCGACGTCATAGTCCTTGACTAGTTCCAACCAGCGTCGTTGGCGTAAATTCAGCTCTGGCTGTGTGAAAATATATTTGAGGCTCTTATGGTCCATATATATTTCACAGCGATCTCCCAGCAGAAAGTGCCTCCACTCCTTGAGTGCATGTATAACTGCTGCTAGCTCCAAGTCATGTGTTGGGTAATTTTCCTCATGTTTTCGCAGCTGCCTGGAGGCATATGCGACAACTTTGCCATCCTGCATTAGCACACATCCGAGACCTTTTCGGGACGCGTCACAATACACTTCAAAGCTCTTGTGTATGTCTGGCACAGTTAAGACCGGTGCAGTTGTCAGCTTCTTCTTGAGTTCTTGGAAGCTCTGCTCACATGCTTCTGTCCATACGAATTTCTTGTCCTTCTTGAGTAACTGTGTCATAGGTTTTGCCACAGTGGAGAATCCTTCAATAAATCTCCTGTAATATCCGGCCATTCCTAGGAAACTCCGCACATCTGTAACATTGGCGGGTGGTTTCCAGTCCAGTATGGCCTTGACTTTTTCTGGGTCTACGGCCACGCCTTCTTGGTTCAATATATGGCCTAAGAAACCAACTTGTCTTAGCCAAAATTCGCATTTGCTAAACTTGGCGTACAACTGATGTTTTCTCAATTCTCCCAAAACAATTCTAAGGTGCTCAGCATGCTCTTCTGGTGTCCTCGAGTAAACCAGAATGTCGTCAATGAATACCACCACAAACTTGTCCATGAATTTCATGAACACTTTGTTCATGAGGTGGACGAAATATGCGGGGGCGTTCATTAGCCCAAAAGGCATCACTGTAAACTCGTATAACCCATATCTGGAAGTGAATGCTGTCTTGGGGATATCTTCTGTCCGTACCTTCAGTTGATGGTATCCCGATCTCAAATCAATCTTTGAAAATACCTTGGCTTGTGCGAGCTGGTCAAACAAATCATTTATCCGTGGCATCGGATATTTGTTTTTGATGGTGACCATATTGAGGGCTCGATAGTCTATACACAGTCTCAGTGTCCCATCCTTCTTCTTGGCGAACAACACTGGCGAACCCCATGGTGAGGAGCTGGCTCGAATAAATCCTTTGTCCAACAACTCCTTTATCTATTTCTTCAACTCTACCAATTCTGAGGGTGCCATTCTATAAGGCTTCTTATAGATGGGAGCGGTGCCAGGTGCTAGTTCAATGCTGAATTCTATCTCTCAGTCTGGTGGCATGCCTGGTAGTTCTTCAGGGAACACATCAGGGAACTCGCATACCACTGGAACTTTTCTCAGTTCTGCAATGTCCATTTTGTTCAGTTTTGGTTTCTGTGATCGTGGCCTTTCTTGAGCGGAAACTCTTATCGTCTTGCTGTGATGGTGTGTGAGAATCACTGTCCGATTGAAACAGTCGATGAATCCTTTGTTGGTGGTCAACCAGTCCATCCCTAAAATGACATCCAGTCCTTTACTTTCCAACACGATGAGATTCGCGTGGAATTGTAGTCCTTCGAACTCAATGACCACTCCTTGGCAGTAACCTTGAGCGATTTGCTTATTTCCGGGGGACTTGATGATCATAGATTTTTCCAAGGGAAGTATCGGAAAACCATGTTGCGAAACAAAACTCTTCGAAACGAACGAATGGGAAGCTCCAGAATCAAACAAAACCGTGGCAGGTACTGTGTTGACAGGGAAAGTACCGAGCACGATGTCTGGGGCATTCTGCGCTGCTTCCCTGGTCACATGGTTCAGGTGACCCTTCCTGTGGTTGTTGCTGGGGTTGAAGTTGTTGCGCTTGGGGGCTGGATTGTTTCTACCATTGTTCGGCTTGGGTGCCGAGTCTCTTGGCTTCGGGCACTGTTTAGCATAATGCCCTTGTTGACCACAAGCATAGCAGGTGACCCCTGGACGGTATGTGAACTCCTTGTCCCTGGCATGAAATTGTCCGACGGGCCTTGGCTCAGTAGTCGTGGATCTCCTTGTGTCTGTCCTTGGGACCTCAGTCTTGCCTCGGTTGCTGCGAGCAAGAGTCGTCTTGTCCCTCTTTCGCTTGCGGATATGTTCCAGACTACGGCGCTCATTCTCCAGGGTGATGGCCTTGTCCACCAGCGTCTTAAAATCTGGAAAGGTGTGCACAATCAGTTGGCACCTCAGTGCTGGTGCCAGGCCGTCCAGGAATTTTTCCATCTTCTTGTTGTCTGTCATGTGCTCGTCGTAGGCATAACGAGACAGCTGAGTGAACTGGCCATTGTACTCTGTCACTGACATGCCTCTTTGCTTCAGGTCATCAAACTCTCTCTTCTTGATCTTTAGGATGCTCCTGGGGATGTGTGCCCCACGGAAGCCTTCCTTGAACTCTTCCCAGGTGATGTTGTGTTCCCTGGGATGCATGTGTAGGAAGTTTTCCCACCATGCTGCGGCTGCTCCAGTAAGATAGTGTGGTGCATAAAGCACCTTCTCATGATCTGAGCACTGAGCAATAATCAGTTTCCTTTCAATCTCACGAAGCCAATCATCGGCTTCCAGCGGTCTGTCGGTGTGAGCAAAAGTTGAGGGGCGAGTCTTCTGTAACTCAGATAACTTGGAATGTGGTTGATAGGGTTCACGGTGGTTTCCCATATTGATGACATGATTCATCATCTCTTGGTGCTGTTGCTGACTTTGTTCGAAGAGACGGCGGACTTGGGACAGTGCTGCTTCGCTGTCCTGTTGGCTGGACTGACCCTGAGTGAAATTGTTGCTGGTCTGTGTCCCGTAAACCTCTTCTGGCTGATTGGGCATGGAGCGAGTCCACGGGCGAGACATTTTTCCAGTCTGGGGTATTATTTGCAAAACCCATGAGAAAAATTGTGTAGCACAAGAAAATCTCGCAAAGGCAACATTTAAAACGGTTCAAGGTTTTCAAAGAAACACAAATGATTTTTCACGGAGAAGAAGTGCTTAACATAAATCTTACAGGCGAAAAGCAAACACAAGATACATCACTCAGGATGCGCGTACACAATCCTGACATGTTATTAAAACTAGCGTACTACTCCGGAAGGCAGCAAACACACCAATACAAACTAGCGTACAGATAAAACAACACATCATACAAGCAGGCATAACACGCGGCTACTCGGTGCTCTCAGTCGGAGATGGTGAAGATCTCCTTCCCCTTGCCGATGGCAAGGCTCAGCGGTCCAGGAGAGTCAACCTCCACCTCCTCTCTAGCTGGCTCCTAGCGCGTGACGCTGCACTGCGGTGATGGTGCGGGGGCGACTGGTGGTAGAGCGCGTGCGGCAGGCGGTGCGGCTCTGACTGGAGTAGGAGCGATGACTCGGTCGAACTCCTCAGTGGTAGGCAGACGGCGAGCAGTGGCCAAAACGGCCGGTGCATACGAGGCTGAAGATGAGACGAATGTCAGAGGCGGCGCCGTGTGGAGAAGCTCCTTCCTGCTGGCAGGACCGCCCCGGACTAAGTCCATGCGGGCAGCCACAAGATCATCTACGAGGTTGTCGAAAGACTCCTCCAGAGCCTTGAGATACTCCACAACCATCTCGATGGCTTCATCTCGTTCTCCCCGATGGCAGGCGAACGCATAGTGGCTGGTGTAAGGCACATGGCATGGGAGGTAGCGGTAGCGACGAGTCTTCATCGTAGGAAGGATGTCCCGAAGGCGAGCTATCGCCTCCCGGCCAGCCATCTGCATGGCATGCCTCTCCGTAGGCATGGCCCTTCCCATAAAACGGAAGTGACGAGCAGCAGAACGTCCTCCCCTGAACTGCACCATAGCTTGGTGCATAGACACGTTGTCACTGAGCTTGTGCTGATAGAGTGTGAACCCCGGGTGAGCTGCTGGCCCGATCGCGAGCTTGGTGTAGGAGACGAGGAGCTTGACAAACCCCTCGGGCACGTTGGTGAACACTCGATTCTCACAGCTGCTGCCAGCCATCTACAAAAGTAGGCAAAAATTCTGAGTAGTCATGTCATAAATTTATGATGACCAACAGAAAATAGCTACAATTGCAAAATGCTGAAAAAGCACAAAAGACGCTAATAACCGATTAGGGATCGCACCTAGTGGCTCCCTACAGTCAGCCTGGCTCTGATACCAAGCTTGTCACGACCGGTTTTTCAATAAAATAATTATTGAAAGACCAATCCCCTTTACGGACCAGCGAGGAAGAATTCCTTCTCACTGGTAGACAATATCTTGGTTACAGAAGAAAAATACTAGGAGTACTAAATATAATACAAGGTTGAGCAGAGACTGCCCAACAATTTATTACATGCACGCCGCTAAAACAAGACGGCGGATAGGGTGGCAAACTACTAACTCACAGTAATAACGGTGGTGGAAATATCACCGCGAAGCGAGTGATATGTTTCCAGAAGACTACAACTCATCGAGTGTCGGAGTGAGGCTCGAGAAGACTTATTGCGGGTGGCGGAATCGTATACAATACAAGTGACCAACATCCGGGATCGCGCATGACTGACTGGGACTCCTCTAGGCATCGGACGCGCTATCAAACTCTTCATCCAAGAGATCGCCTTCGTCAACATCTGGCCAAATCAACAAGCCAGGTGAGTACTATGAAAGTACTCGCAAGACAGTTCGGATATAAGGTATAACAAATGTAAACATGAAGCACATGAACAAGTTAACCGGTGCGGTCAGACATAGGGGTAATAAATATTGGGTGCCAAGCGAGGGTCTGAATGACGCCTCGAGCGGAAACTGCAGAATAGTAATACTGGTGCCAAACGAGTGTCTGAAAGACTCCTCGAGCGAAAAATGCGGAATAATAATACAGGTGCCAAACGAGTGTGTGAAAGACTCCTCGAGAGGAAAATGCAGAATAATAATGCGGGTGCCAAACGAGTGTCTGAAAGACTCCTCGAGAGGAAAAAGCAGAATAATAATGCCACAGTCGGGCGTCGGGGCGACACCACATAAAGGGCTTATAACAGAAAATAAAGACAATGCATGCCACAGTCGGACGTCTGAGCGACATCACAAAAAGGGCTTATATTTAAAGTAAGGAACCAGAACACGCCACAGTCGGACGTCTGCGCGACGTCACATAAAGGGCTTATATCACAACTCAATAATACAACAGTTCGGGAACATAAATTATCACAAGCATGAGACAAAAATAAAGTTAGTCCATCCACAGGAATAACAATAAATCTGAATTTACCACTTGAGCTTGTTCACCGGGGACAAGTTTTTCACACGGATAGATATGGATATAATGTTTACGCTACTTGATCATGGATACGATGATTTGGAAAGAAATGACTCTGCAGAGTTTGTACTTAACCACAGCCAACGGATTTCAGTAGTCACGGGGACTAGTTCCGTCTATGGTGTTTTGGAAGAAACACGTCTAACCAGTACACACCCAATTCAACCATCCGAAGCCAGGGATCACCCTCGGCAACGTTCAAGAAAAACCTTCAGACGGGGAGGCTACAACCTCGCGTAGCATGGGATCAAATTTCTATACGCGCGCTCTAAGGGGGTGCCCCCTCTCGGTCCCAACCGGAAACACCCATGCCCCCTGACCAGATGACTGGCTTTAATCCTGGGCCAAGGTACCATCATCCCGGCCTCTCTGTTTGGTGTGTACACGGAAAGAGGTTACCAACTTACTAAACCGCATCCTGGCAATGAGACATGTGGTGGCACGGAAAGGAGAAAGAACGGTAACGTGGCTCCAACCACGTTAACGTCGGAGGAAGTCGGATGACGCAAGGCTGGTATGCTACAACAGTACCACCTTGCTGCCCTTCATGTCACCACATGATTAGGCCATCTCTCATCAGAGATCATCGCAACTTTGGAACATGCGGAAAAAAACGATGACGTGGCTCCAACCACGTTAACGTCGGGGGAAAGTCGGATGACGCAAGGCTAGTATGCTACAACAGTACCACCTTGCTGCCCTTCATGTCACCACATGATTAGGCCATCTCTCATCAGAGATCATCGCGACTTTGGAACAACCGGGTCGTTGCCTTACAAGCAACGAGGTATTTACCGACACTCATATGCCACGCACAAACTCTCACGTGAACATGTAAAACATCTGTCATATCAAATGTCTAAAACATGCTTGCCTGGTTCGGAGAAGTCGGAGTCTAGCTCGGCAAAGTTCGCGGCTCCGTCTCCTCTCCCGGAACCTACGGCAATCACGAAACGGGTACTAACGTGAAAACCAACACATGCACAGAAATTTTCCAAATATTTTTCAAATAAATCCCATAAAAAACTAGACAAAATTTGAAGATAGTCAGAAAAAGAATCACTCAAAAATACCTTCTTATTAAAAATTTATAAAGGTTTCTGTCCAGGGACTTATCTGTAATGAAACAGAAAAGTTCCAGGGTTTTAACTGAGAAAACAGAAAACGCTCCGGTTGGGAATGCGCAAGCGCAAAGGAGAAAACGTATTTTGGCCGAAGGCGTCAACAGAAAACGGTTCGCGAATAAAAGAACAGAGGCTGACACGCGGGGTCCACATGTCAGGTTTGAAAAGCTGGCCGGCGCCCGAAGACTGCGGTGGACGCCGGCGTCGAACCACGGCGAGTTAGGAGAAACAGAGGGTACCAAGAGCTTCAGCGTCTTCTTCCGCGTCGGTGGGTGGTGGACTCGTCCAACGGGGAGCACCACGTCGACGGCGACACTTTCTCCGGCGGACGGTGGCTCGGGTGAGGATGGGGAACTCCGGTGGAGGGCTGCAAACTACGAATTGAGGCGCGGGTCAGAACGGGTGATGCAAGGTGAAGTTACTGGCAAGATAATGGAGGCGGAGGAGCGCACACGGGGGCGAATCGGGCTGGATCCCGTGGCGGGTCGCGGCGGCCGGAGTCGAGGAAGGAGACCTCCTCGGGGCTCCACCAGTGGCTAGGCTTGCTCTAGGGGGAGTGCAGGGATGGTGGGTGCTCGAGTTGAAGCTCGGGGCCTCTATTTATAGGCAGATCGACGGGGTGGCCGTGAACGGAGAATCTCCGGCGAGCGATTACGGCGGAGCAGTGGATTGGCAGGTGGTTTGAGCGGCCAGGCAGCATCAGTGGAGGTTACTGGAGTCGTTTTACAGCTAAACGGAGTCGGTCTTGGCGTAATGGCGTCAGTCCACGGTGAGGTGACCGCACGGGCTCAACGGCGGCAGAGAGCGCGCTCCGCGCCCTGCGGTTCACGACGAGAGCGGCAGCGTATTCGGGGGAGTGGAAGGCCACGCGGCGGGCTCCGGTGGTTTGGGCGGCGCTGGGTGGTGTCGTCGGCGCCGTATCTCCCGCTGGCGCCAGCAAAGCCGCCGCTGGCGTCGATCACGGGGCGGGGCACCTTCTGCTGCTCGTCGCCGACGCCCGCAAGGCGCCAGGCGTTCGTGCGGTGCAGGAACAAGAGGGCGGGGACGAGGAGCAAGGCGACGCGGTGGCACTGGCGAGATCGACGTCCTTCTCTGAAGAAAACGACAGCAAGCCACTGCAGTGTTCTCTGAACTTTCTGAAAGTGACAAAGACAGTGCACTGCAAGTGCTCGACAGAAGGTTTTTGCAATGAGATGAATTTTTCTGGAGCTGTAACTTGGTGAGATGACCACTCAATGCACCCAGAGGCTGCCTGATTTTACTTGGAATTTTTGGAGAAGGTTTTGAATGAATTTCACCAAATTTGGCAAATTTGGTCCAAACTTGCAGTAGATGTAGTTTGAAAATTTTGAACTGAAGACCAGTGGATCTTCATGGTTCTAGGTTGAGGGTTCAAAGGACTAGGAGGGGAAAAAGGTTTGGTGGCAAAAATCAAGACAGAAAGTGGAGTTCCTTTGTAAATCTCCAAGTGCTAGAAAAGAAGGCAGAATTTTATTTGAATAGAATTTGAATGGAAATAATCATATGGGGAGGTTCAACTTGCTGGATTTGATGCAAATCATGATCCAAAGGTGAGGAAATGGTTAGAAGAGAGGATTTGCACTAATGCCATGGCAAGAAGGGATTGTTGAAAGTGGCAAAGGACTTTCCAAAAGCCATAGTGCAAATTTCAAAAAGATTTTCAAAAGTTATTTTCCCAAATGAAAACATTTTGTCTTGAGTCCAAATGAAAAGCAAGAATTCCCAAGACCAAAGGCAGATCTTGGGTGAATCCGAACAAAACTTTTGCCATAAAGAAAAATATATGAGAGGGAGAGTTCTCTTGAAGAAAAATTTAAATCACTCCCCTCAAGTCAAATAAAATCTTTTTGAAAAATCCAAATAAAAACTTGGGTGTCACAACACCTACCCCCTTAGGAAAAATCTCGTCCTCGAGATTTCTGCTGATCCTCAAATAAATATGGATACTCTGCTCGAAGGAAATCCTCCCTTTCCCATGTCGCATCGCTTTTTTTTAGAAAGCTCTACCAGCGAGAAAAAGTGTTTGGCCCGAGCCAAAAAGAGGTTGATCCACTTCATTCGCCAAGCGAATGATCTTCGCTTCGCGGGAACAACAAAAACCACCATATCGCTCTTTCCTTTCTTTGGTGCTACCTTCTTTTTTCCTTCATCCTCAGTGTGGTTGCTCCACTGAACCCTGAAAAACTTGGTCGTTTTCTGACGGGTCCTTCGTTCAGACTCTTCTAAAATCTTTACTGGTCTTTATCTGTAGGTGAGATCTGGTTGCATATCAATGTCCTCATGAGGTACATGTTTTTCTGGGTTGCTCACACATTTTCTTAACTGTGAGACGTGGAACACGTCATGGACGTCTGACAGCTCCTTGGGGAGGTCTAGTTGGTAGGCCACCGTGCCTCTTCGTGCCTTTACACAAAATGGTCCAATAAATCTTGGGGCTAGCTTCCCCTTTATTTTGAACCGTTGCAGACCCCTCATAGGAGATACTCGGAGGTATACGGAATCACCGGGTTCAAAGCTGACCTCACGGTGCTTCTGATCATAGTAGCTCTTTTGGCGGCTCTGTGCTGTCTTGAGTCTGTCCCTGATTTGTTTATCTTTCTCCTCGGCCTCTTTAAGCATATCTGGGCCGAAGATACGGCTGTCACCTGTCTCTGACCAATTCAATGGGGTACGACACCTTCGTCCGTACAATGCTTCAAAGGGTGCCATTTGCAAGCTGGCTTGGTAACTGTTGTTGTAAGCAAATTCGGCATACGGCAAATTCTCTTCCCAACTGGATCCATAGGTGAGCACACAAGCTCTTAGCATATCCTCTAGGATCTGGTTCACACGTTCCGTCTGTCCATCAGTCTGAGGGTGGTATGCTGTACTGAAAGCTAGCTGCGTGCCCAGAGCTTGTTGTAGGTGATCCCAAAATTTGGAGACGAATTGGGTGCCTCGGTCTGATATTATAGTCTTTGGGACTCCGTGCAAGCAAACTATACGGGAGAGATAAAGTTTTGCCAGTCTTTGTGTGGAGTAGGTAGTCTTCACGGGAATGAAATGAGCAACCTTGGTTAGTCGGTCTGTGATGACCCATATGGCGTCATTCCCACGTTGTGATCGGGGTAATCCGACGATGAAATCCATTCCTATTTCATCCCATTTCCACTCCGGTATTCTGTTTGGTTGGAGTAGCCCTGCTGGCTTTTGATGCTCGGCCTTGATGCGCTGACACGAATCGCAACAACCAATGAATGTGGCTATATCTCTTTTCATACCGTGCCACCAAAATCTTTCCTGAATGTCCTTGTACATTTTGGTTCCTCCAGGATGGATCGAGTATGGAGCGGTGTGGCTCTCCGTCAAGATCTGTTGCTTGAGTTCCTCAATGTTAGGTACGCAAAGTCTGTCTCGGTACCACAATGTTCCTTCACTGTCGGTGACGAACTCAGAAGTCTTACGAAGATTCATTTTCTTTATGCCTTCGATGCTGGGATGTCCCTGCTGAGCCTTCTTGATTTGATCCACCAGGGTGGGTTGTATCTCCAGGTTCGATACGGTGCCCTCAGAGACTAACATCATGTTGAGCCTAGCGAACTCTCGCTGAAACTCAGGTCTCAAATCTTGCTGACCGTCACTGTCCGGGCTGGGGTTTCGACTAAGGGCATCGGCCACTACATTTGCTTTCGCTGGGTGGTAGTGAATACCGACGTCATAGTCCTTGACTAGTTCCAACCAGCGTCGTTGGCGTAAATTCAGCTCTGGCTGTGTGAAAATATATTTGAGGCTCTTATGGTCCATATATATTTCACAGCGATCTCCCAGCAGAAAGTGCCTCCACTCCTTGAGTGCATGTATAACTGCTGCTAGCTCCAAGTCATGTGTTGGGTAATTTTCCTCATGTTTTCGCAGCTGCCTGGAGGCATATGCGACAACTTTGCCATCCTGCATTAGCACACATCCGAGACCTTTTCGGGACGCGTCACAATACACTTCAAAGCTCTTGTGTATGTCTGGCACAGTTAAGACCGGTGCAGTTGTCAGCTTCTTCTTGAGTTCTTGGAAGCTCTGCTCACATGCTTCCGTCCATACGAATTTCTTGTCCTTCTTGAGTAACTGTGTCATAGGTTTTGCCACAGTGGAGAATCCTTCAATAAATCTCCTGTAATATCCGGCCATTCCTAGGAAACTCCGCACATCTGTAACATTGGCGGGTGGTTTCCAGTCCAGTATGGCCTTGACTTTTTCTGGGTCTACGGCCACGCCTTCTTGGTTCAATATATGGCCTAAGAAACCAACTTGTCTTAGCCAAAATTCGCATTTGCTAAACTTGGCGTACAACTGATGTTTTCTCAATTCTCCCAAAACAATTCTAAGGTGCTCAGCATGCTCTTCTGGTGTCCTCGAGTAAACCAGAATGTCGTCAATGAATACCACCACAAACTTGTCCATGAATTTCATGAACACTTTGTTCATGAGGTGGACGAAATATGCGGGGGCGTTCATTAGCCCAAAAGGCATCACTGTAAACTCATATAACCCATATCTGGAAGTGAATGCTGTCTTGGGGATATCTTCTGTCCGTACCTTCAGTTGATGGTATCCCGATCTCAAATCAATCTTTGAAAATACCTTGGCTTGTGCGAGCTGGTCAAACAAATCATTTATCCGTGGCATCGGATATTTGTTTTTGATGGTGACCATATTGAGGGCTCGATAGTCTATACACAGTCTCAGTGTCCCATCCTTCTTCTTGGCGAACAACACTGGCGAACCCCATGGTGAGGAGCTGGCTCGAATAAATCCTTTGTCCAACAACTCCTTTATCTGTTTCTTCAACTCTACCAATTCTGAGGGTGCCATTCTATAAGGCTTCTTATAGATGGGAGCGGTGCCAGGTGCTAGTTCAATGCTGAATTCTATCTCTCAGTCTGGTGGCATGCCTGGTAGTTCTTCAGGGAACACATCAGGGAACTCGCATACCACTGGAACTTTTCTCAGTTCTGCAATGTCCATTTTGTTCAGTTTTGGTTTCTGTGATCGTGGCCTTTCTTGAGCGGAAACTCTTATCGTCTTGCTGTGATGGTGTGTGAGAATCACTGTCCGATTGAAACAGTCGATGAATCCTTTGTTGGTGGTCAACCAGTCCATCCCTAAAATGACATCCAGTCCTTTACTTTCCAACACGATGAGATTCGCGTGGAATTGTAGTCCTTCGAACTCAATGACCACTCCTTGGCAGTAACCTTGAGCGATTTGCTTATTTCCGGGGGACTTGATGATCATAGATTTTTCCAAGGGAAGTATCGGAAAACCATGTTGCGAAACAAAACTCTTCGAAACGAACGAATGGGAAGCTCCAGAATCAAACAAAACCGTGGCAGGTACTGTGTTGACAGGGAACGTACCGAGCACGATGTCTGGGGCATTCTGCGCTGCTTCCCTGGTCACATGGTTCAGGTGACCCTTCCTGTGGTTGTTGCTGGGGTTGAAGTTGTTGCGCTTGGGGGCTGGATTGTTTCTACCATTGTTCGGCTTGGGTGCCGAGTCTCTTGGCTTCGGGCACTGTTTAGCATAATGCCCTTGTTGACCACAAGCATAGCAGGTGACCCCTGGACGGTATGTGAACTCCTTGTCCCTGGCATGAAATTGTCCGACGGGCCTTGGCTCAGTAGTCGTGGATCTCCTTGTGTCTGTCCTTGGGACCTCAGTCTTGCCTCGGTTGCTGCGAGCAAGAGTCGTCTTGTCCCTCTTTCGCTTGCGGTTATGTTCCAGACTACGGCGCTCATTCTCCAGGGTGATGGCCTTGTCCACCAGCGTCTTAAAATCTGGAAAGGTGTGCACAATCAGTTGGCACCTCAGTGCTGGTGCCAGGCCGTCCAGGAATTTTTCCATCTTCTTGCTGTCTGTCATGTGCTCGTCGTAGGCATAACGAGACAGCTGAGTGAACTGGCCATTGTACTCTGTCACTGACATGCCTCTTTGCTTCAGGTCATCAAACTCTCTCTTCTTGATCTTTAGGATGCTCCTGGGGATGTGTGCCCCACGGAAGCCTTCCTTGAACTCTTCCCAGGTGATGTTGTGTTCCCTGGGATGCATGTGTAGGAAGTTTTCCCACCATGCTGCGGCTGCTCCAGTAAGATAGTGTGGTGCATAAAGCACCTTCTCATGATCTGAGCACTGAGCAATAATCAGTTTCCTTTCAATCTCACGAAGCCAATCATCGGCTTCCAGCGGTCTGTCGGTGTGAGCAAAAGTTGAGGGGCGAGTCTTCTGTAACTCAGATAACTTGGAATGTGGTTGATAGGGTTCACGGTGGTTTCCCATATTGATGACATGATTCATCATCTCTTGGTGCTGTTGCTGACTTTGTTCGAAGAGACGGCGGACTTGGGACAGTGCTGCTTCGCTGTCCTGTTGGCTGGACTGACCCTGAGTGAAATTGTTGCTGGTTTGTGTCCCGTAAACCTCTTCTGGCTGATTGGGCATGGAGCGAGTCCACGGGCGAGACATTTTTCCAGTCTGGGGTATTATTTGCAAAACCCATGAGAAAAATTGTGTAGCACAAGAAAATCTCGCAAAGGCAACATTTAAAACGGTTCAAGGTTTTCAAAGAAACACAAATGATTTTTCACGGAGAAGAAGTGCTTAACATAAATCTTATAGGCGAAAAGCAAACACAAGATACATCACTCAGGATGCGCGTACACAATCCTGACATGTTATTAAAACTAGCGTACTACTCCGGAAGGCAGCAAACACACCAGTACAAACTAGCGTACAGATAAAACAACACATCATACAAGCAGGCATAACACGCGGCTACTCGGTGCTCTCAGTCGGAGATGGTGAAGATCTCCTTCCCCTTGCCGATGGCAAGGCTCAGCGGTCCAGGAGAGTCAACCTCCACCTCCTCTCTAGCTGGCTCCTAGCGCGTGACGCTGCACTGCGGTGATGGTGCGGGGGCGACTGGTGGTAGAGCGCGTGCGGCAGGCGGTGCGGCTCTGACTGGAGTAGGAGCGATGACTCGGTCGAACTCCTCAGTGGTAGGCAGACGGCGAGCAGTGGCCAAAACGGCCGGTGCATACGAGGCTGAAGATGAGACGAATGTCAGAGGCGGCGCCGTGTGGAGAAGCTCCTTCCTGCTGGCAGGACCGCCCCGGACTAAGTCCATGCGGGCAGCCACAAGATCATCTACGAGGTTGTCGAAAGACTCCTCCAGAGCCTTGAGATACTCCACAACCATCTTGATGGCTTCATCTCGTTCTCCCCGATGGCAGGCGAACGCATAGTGGCTGGTGTAAGGCACATGGCATGGGAGGTAGCGGTAGCGACGAGTCTTCATCGTAGGAAGGATGTCCCGAAGGCGAGCTATCGCCTCCCGGCCAGCCATCTGCATGGCATGCCTCTCCGTAGGCATGGCCCTTCCCATAAAACGGAAGTGACGAGCAGCAGAACGTCCTCCCCTGAACTGCACCATAGCTTGGTGCATAGACACGTTGTCACTGAGCTTGTGCTGATAGAGTGTGAACTCCGGGTGAGCTGCTGGCCCGATCGCGAGCTTGGTGTAGGAGACGAGGAGCTTGACAAACCCCTCGGGCACGTTGGTGAACACTCGATTCTCACAGCTGCTGCCAGCCATCTACAAAAGTAGGCAAAAATTCTGAGTAGTCATGTCATAAATTTATGATGACCAACAGAAAATAGCTACAATTGCAAAATGCTGAAAAAGCACAAAAGACGGTAATAACCGATTAGCGATCGCACCTAGTGGCTCCCTACAGTCAGCCTGGCTCTGATACCAAGCTTGTCACGACCGGTTTTTCAATAAAATAATTATTGAAAGACCAATCCCCTTTACGGACCAGCGAGGAAGAATTCCTTCTCACTGGTAGACAATATCTTGGTTACACAAGAAAAATACCAGGAGTACTAAATATAATACAAGGTTGAGTAGAGACTGCCCAACAATTTATTACATGCACGCCGCTAAAACAAGACGGCGGATAGGGTGGCAAACTACTAACTCACAGTAATAACGGTGGTGGAAATATCACCGCGAAGCGAGTGATATGTTTCCAGAAGACTACAACTCATCGAGTGTCGGAGTGAGGCTCGAGAAGACTTATTGCGGGTGGCGGAATCGTATACAATACAAGTGACCAATATCCGGGATCGCGCATGACTGACTGGGACTCCTCTAGGCATCGGACGCGCTATCAAACTCTTCATCCAAGAGATCGCCTTCGTCAACATCTGGCCAAATCAACAAGCCAGGTGAGTACTATGAAAGTACTCGCAAGACAGTTCGGACATAAGGTATAACATATGTAAACATGAAGCACATGAACAAGTTAACCGGTGCGGTCAGACATAGGGGTAATAAATACTGGGTGCCAAGCGAGGGTCTGAATGACGCCTCGAGCGGAAACTGCAGAATAGTAATACTGGTGCCAAACGAGTGTCTGAAAGACTCCTCGAGCGGAAAATGCGGAATAATAATACAGGTGCCAAACGAGTGTGTGAAAGACTCCTCGAGAGGAAAATGCAGAATAATAATGCGGGTGCCAAACGAGTGTCTGAAAGACTCCTCGAGAGGAAAATGCAGAATAATAATGCCACAGTCGGGCGTCGGGGCGACACCACATAAAGGGCTTATAACAGAAAATAAAGACAATGCATGCCACAGTCGGACGTCTGAGCGACATCACAAAAAGGGCTTATATTTAAAGTAAGGAACCAGAACACGCCACAGTCGGACGTCTGCGCGACGTCACATAAAGGGCTTATATCACAACTCAATAATACAACAGTTCGGGAACATAAATTATCACAAGCATGAGACAAAAATAAAGTTAGTCCATCCACAGGAATAACAATAAATCTGAATTTACCACTTGAGCTTGTTCACCGGGGACAAGTTTTTCACACGGATAGATATGGATATAATGTTTACGCTACTTGATCATGGATACGATGATTTGGAAAGAAATGACTCTGCAGAGTTTGTACTTAACCACAGCCAACGGATTTCAGTAGTCACGGGGACTAGTTCCGTCTATGGTGTTTTGGAAGAAACACGTCTAACCAGTACACACCCAATTCAACCATCCGAAGCCAGGGATCACCCTCGGCAACGTTCAAGAAAAACCTTCAGACGGGGAGACTACAACCTCGCGTAGCATGGGATCAAATTTCTATACGCGCGCTCTAAGGGGGTGCCCCCCCTCTCGGTCCCAACCGGAAACACCCATGCCCCCTGACCGGATGACTGGCTTTAATCCTGGGCCAAGGTACCATCATCCCGGCCTCTCTGTTTGGTGTGTACACGGAAAGAGGTTACCAACTTACTAAACCGCATCCTGGCAATGAGACATGTGGTGGCACGGAAAGGAGAAAGAACGGTAACGTGGCTCCAACCACGTTAACATCGGAGGAAGTCGGATGACGCAAGGCTGGTATGCTACAACAGTACCACCTTGCTGCCCTTCATGTCACCACATGATTAGGCCATCTCTCATCAGAGATCATCGCAACTTTGGAACATGCGGAATAAAACCGATGACGTGGCTCCAACCACGTTAACGTCGGGGGAAAGTCGGATGACACAAGGCTGGTATGCTACAACAGTACCACCTTGCTGCCCTTCATGTCACCACATGATTAGGCCATCTCTCATCAGAGATCATCGCGACATTGGAACAACCGGGTCATTGCCTTACAAGCAACGAGGTATTTACCGACACTCATATGCCACGCACAAACTCTCACGTGAACATGTAAAACATCTGTCATATCAAATGTCTAAAACATGCTTGCCTGGTTCGGAGAAGTCGGAGTCTAGCTCGGCAAAGTTCGCGGCTCCGTCTCCTCTCCCGGAACCTACGGCAATCACGAAACGGGCACTAACGTGAAAACCAACACATGCACAGAAATTTTCCAAATATTTTTCAAATAAATCCCATAAAAAACTAGACAAAATTTGAAGATAGTCAGAAAAAGAATCACTCAAAAATACCTTTTTATTAAAAATTTATAAAGGTTTCTGTCCAGGGACTTATGGACTTATCTGTAATGAAACAGAAAAGTTCCAGGGTTTTAACTGAGAAAACAGAAAACGCTTCAGTTGGGAATGCGCAAGCGCAAAGGAGAAAACGTATTTTGCCCGAAGGCGTCAACAGAAAACGGTTCGCGAATAAAAGAACAGAGGCTGACACGCGGGGTCCACATGTCAGGTTTGAAAAGCTCGCCGGCGCCCGAAGACTGCGGTGGACGCCGGCGTCGAACCACAGCGAGTTAGGAGAAACAGAGGGTACCAAGAGCTTCAGCATCTTCTTCCGCGTCGGTGGGTGGTGGACTCGTCCAACGGGGAGCACCACGTCGACGGCGACACTTTCTCCGGCGGACGGTGGCTCGGGTGAGGATGGGGAACTCCGGTGGAGGGCTGCAAACTACGAATTGAGGCGCGGGTCAGAACGGGTGATGCAAGGTGAAGTTACTGGCAAGAGAATGGAGGTGGAGGAGCGCACACGGGGGCGAATCGGGCTGGATCCCGTGGCGGGTCGCGGCGGCCGGAGTCGAGGAAGGAGACCTCCTCGGGGCTCCACCAGTGGCTAGGCTTGCTCTAGGGGGAGTGCAGGGATGGTGGGTGCTCGAGTTGAAGCTCGGGGCCTCTATTTATAGGCAGATCGACGGGGTGGCCGTGAACGGAGAATCTCCGGCGAGCGATTACGGCGGAGCAGTGGATTGGCAGGTGGTTTGAGCGGCCAGGCAGCATCAGTGGAGGTTACTGGAGTCGTTTTACAGCTAAACGGAGTCGGTCTTGGCGTAATGGCGTCGGTCCACGGTGAGGTGTCCGCACGGGCTCAACGGCGGCAGAGAGCGCGCTCCGCGCCCTGCGGTTCACGACGAGAGGGGCAGCGTATTCGGGGGAGTGGAAGGCCACGCGGCAGGCTCCGGTGGTTTGGGCGGCGCTGGGTGGCGTCGTCGGCGCTGTGTCTCCCGCTGGCGCCCGCAAAGCCGCCGCCGGCATCGGTCACGGGGCGGCGCACCTTCTGCTGCTCGTCGCCGACGCCCGCAAGGCGCCAGGCGTTCGTGCGGTGCAGGAACAAGAGGGCGGGGACGAGGAGCAAGGCGACGCGGTGGCACTGGCGAGATCGACGTCCTTCTCTGAAGAAAACGACAGCAAGCCACTGCAGTGTTCTCTGAACTTTCTGAAAGTGACAAAGACAGTGCACTGCAGGTGCTTGACAGAAGGTTTTTGCAATGAGATGAATTTTTCTGGAGTTGTAACTTGGTGAGATGACCACTCAATGCACCCAGAGGCTGCCTGATTTTACTTGGAATTTTTGGAGAAGGTTTTGAATGAATTTCACCAAATTTGGCAAATTTGGTCCAAACTTGCAGCAGATGTAGTTTGAAAATTTTGAACTGAAGACCAGTGGATCTTCATGGTTCTAGGTTGAGGGTTCAAAGGACTAGGAGGGGAAAAAGGTTTGGTGGCAAAAATCAAGACAGAAAGTGGAGTTCCTTTGTAAATCTCCAAGTGCTAGAAAAGAAGGCAGAATTTTATTTGAATAGAATTTGAATGGAAATAATCATATGGGGAGGTTCAACTTGCTGGATTTGATGCAAATCATGATCCAAAGGTGAGGAAATGGTTAGAAGAGAGGATTTGCACTAATGCCATGGCAAGAAGGGATTGTTGAAAGTGGCAAAGGACTTTCCAAAAGCCATAGTGCAAATTTCAAAAAGATTTTCAAAAGTTATTTTCCCAAATGAAAACATTTTGTCTTGAGTCCAAATGAAAAGCAAGAATTCCCAAGACCAAAGGCAGATCTTGGGTGAATCCAAACAAAACTTTTGCCATAAAGAAAAATATATGAGAGGGAGAGTTCTCTTGAAGAAAAATTTAAATCACTCCCCTCAAGTCAAATAAAATCTTTTTGAAAAATCCAAATAAAAACTTGGGTGTCACAATGGATTATACGCACTCTCACCCTTCCACCATTGCTAGCCTCTCTAGTACCGCGCAACTTTCGCCGGTGCCATAAACCCACCATATACCTTCTCAAAACAGCCACCATACCTGCCTATTATGGCATTTCCATAGCCATTCCGAGATATATTTCCATGCAACTTTCCACTATTCCGTTTATTATGACACGCTCCAGCATTGTCATATTGCTTTGCATGATCATGTAGTTGACATCGTATTTGTTGCAAAGCCACAATTCATAATTCTTTCATACATGTCACTCCTGATTCATTGCACATCCCGGTATACCGTCGGAGGCATTCATATAGAGTCATATTTTGTCCTAAGCATTGAGTTGTAATTCTTGAGTTGTAAGTAAATAAAAGTGTGACGATCTTCATTACTAGAGCATTGTCCCATGTGAGGAAAGGATGATGGAGACTATGATTCCCCCACAAGTCAGGATGAGACTCCGGACGAAAAAAGGCTAAAAATGAGAGAAGGCCCAAATAAAAAAATGAGAGAAAAGAGAGAATGGGCAACGTTACTATCCTTTTACCACACTTGTGCTTCAAAGTAGCACGATGATCTTCATGATAGAGAGTCTCCTACATTGTCACTTTCATATACTAGTGGGAATTTTTCATTATAGAACTTGGCTTGTATATTCCAATGATGGGCTTCCTCAAATTGCCCTAGGTCTTCGTGAGCAAGCGAGTTGGATGCACACCCACTTAGTTTCCTTTTGAGCTTTCATAAACTTATAGCTCTAAGTGCATCATTACATGGCAATCCCTACTCACTCACATTGATATCTATTGATGTGCATCTCCATAGCCCGTTGATACGCCTAGGTGATGTGAGACTATCTCCTTCTTTTTGTCTTCTCCACAACCACCGTCTATTCCACCTCTAGTGCTATGTCCATGGCTCACGCTCATGTATTGCGTGAAAGTTGAAAAGGTTTGAGAACATCAAAGTATGAAACAATTGCTTGGCTTGTCATCGTGGTTGTGCATGATCTAAATATTTTGTGTGATGAAGATGGAGCATAGCCAGACTATATGATTTTGTAGGGATAAGCTTTTTTGGCCATGTTATTTTGAGAAGACATAATCACCTTGTTAGTATGCTTGAAGTATTATTGTTTTCATGTCAATATTAAACTTTTGTTTTGAATCACACACATCTGAACATTCATGCCACAATAAAGAAATTACATGGATAAATATGTTAGGTAGAATTCCACATCAAAAAATTTGTTTTTATCATTTACCTACTCGAGGACGAGCAGGAATTAAGCTTGGGGATGCTTGATACATCTCCAACGTATCTACAATATTTGATTGTTCCATGCTATTATATTATCTGTTTTGGATGTTTTATGTGCATTAATATGCTATTTAATATTATTTTTGGGACTAACCTATTAACCTATAGCCCAGTGGCAGTTCCTGTTTTTTCCCTGTTTTTGAGTTTCTTAGAAAAGGAATACCAAACGGAGTCCAAACGCAATAAAACTTTCACGATGATTTTTCTCGGACCAGAAGACATCCAAAGGACTTGGAGTACAAGTCAGAGAAGCCACGAGGCGGCCACAAGGAAGGAGGGTGCGCCCCCACCCTTGCGGGCTCCTCGTGACTCCACCGACCTATTTCTTCCGCCTATATATTCCCAAATATCCCAAAACCAACAAAGGAGTCCACAAAAACACTTTTCCACCGATGCAACCTTCTGTACCCGTGAGATCCCATCTAGGGACCTTTTCTAGCACCCTGTCGGGGTATTCGATCCCGGAGGGCTTCTACATCAACCCTATTGCCCTTCCGATGAATCGTGAGTAGTTTACCACAGACCTACGGGTCCATAGCTAGTAGCTAGATGGCTTCTTCTCTCTCTTTGATTCTCAATACCATTTTCTCCTCGATGTTCTTGGAGATCTATTCGATGTAATACTCTTTTGCGGTGTGTTTGCCCAGATCCTATGAATTGTGGATTTATGATCAGCTTATCTATGAATATTATTTGAATCTCCTCTGAATTCTTTTATGCATGATTTGATATCTTTGTAATTCTCTTCGAACTATCGGTTTGGTTTGGCCAACTAGATTGGTTTTTCTTGCAATGGGAGAAGTGGTTAGGTTTGGGTTCAGTCTTGCGGTGTCCTTTCCCAGTGACAGTAGGGGCAGCCAGGCACGTATTGTATTGTTGCCATCGAGGATAAAAAGATGGGGTTTTCACCATATTGTCTGAGTTAGTTCCTCTACATCATGTCATCTTGCTAAATGCGTTACTCCGTTCTTTATGAACTTAATACCCTAGATGCATGCTGGATAGCGGTCGATGTGTGGAGTAATAGTAGTAGATGCAGAATCGTTTCGATCTACTTGACACGGATGTGATACCTATATTCATGATCATTGACTTAGATATCATCATAATTATGCGCTCTTCTATCAATTGCTTGCTACTAATTTGTTCACCCACCATAATATTTTCTATCTTGAGAGAAGCCTCTAGTGAAACCAATGGCCCGCGGGTCTTTTTTCCATCATACAAGTTTCCGATCTACAATATTAGTTTCGTATTTACTATTTTTGCAATCTTTTACTTTCCGATCTATAAACCAAAAATATTTACTTTACCGTTTATCTATCTCTATCATATCTCACCTTTGCAAATAACCGTGAAGGGATTGACAACCCCTTTATCACGTTGGGTGCAAGTTGTTTGATTGCTTGTGCAGGTATTCGATGACTTGCGCATTGTCTCCTACTGGATTGATACCTTGGTTCTCAAACAGAGGGAAATACTTACTCTACTTTGCTGCATCACCCTTTCCTCTTCAAGGGAAAAATCAACGCAAGCTCAAGAAGTAGCAAGGGGCCCCACCAGGTGGGCACAACCAATCTGGTTGCGCTAGGGAGCCCAGGTGCGCCCTGGTGGGTTGTGGCCTACTCGCCCCACCTCTGGTGCCCCTCTTCTTGTATATAAGGCATTTTGACCTAGAAAAAAATAAGGGGAGGACTTTTAGGACGAAGCGCCGCCGTCTCGAGGCGGAACTTGGGCACGAGCAATTTTTCCGTCCGGCGAAGCGATTCCTCTGGGGGAACTTCCCTCCTGGAGGGGGAAATCATCGTCATCATCATCATGAACAACTCTCCCATCTTGGAAAGGGAAATCTCCATCAACATCTTCAACAACACCATCTCCACTCAATCCCTAGTTCATCTCTTGTGTTCAATCTTTGTACCGGAACTATAGATCGGTGCTTGTGGATGACTAGTAGTGTTGATTACATCTTGTAGTTGATTACCATATGGTTTATTTGGTGGAAGATTATATGTTCAGATCCATTATGCTATTTAATACCCCTCTGATCTTGAGCATGATTATCATTTGTGAGTAGTTACTTTTGTTCTTGAGGTCACGGGAGAAATCTTGTTTCAAGTAATCATGTGAACTTGATATGTGTTCGATATTTTGATGGTATGTATGTTGTGATTCCCTTAGTGGTGTCGTGTGAACGTCGACTACATGACACTTCACCATATTTGGGCCTAAGGGAATGCATTGTGGAGTAGTTATTAGATGATGGGTTGCGAGAGTGACAGAAGCTTAAACCCTAGTTTATGCGCTATTCCGTAAGGGACTGGTTTGGATCCAAAAGTTTAATGCTATGGTTAGAATTTATTCTTAATACTTCTCTCATAGTTGCGGATGCTTGCGAGGGGGTTAATCATAAGTAGGAGGTTTGTTCAAGTAAGAACATCACCTAAGCACCGGTCCACCCACATATCAAATTATCAAAGTAGCGAACACAAATCAAACCAACATGATGAAAGTGACTAGATGAAATTCCGGTGTACCCTCAAGAACGCTTTGCTTATCACAACAGAACATTTTGGCCTGTCCTTTGCCTCAAAATGATTGGGCAACCTTGCTGCACTTTTGTTACCATTACCGTTACTTGCTCATTAAAAATTATCTTGCTATCAAACTACTCGTTACTTATAATTTCAGTGCTTGCAGAGAATACCTTACTGAAAACCACTTGTCATTTCCTTCTGCTCTTCGTTGGGTTCGACACTCTTACTTATCAAAAGGACTACGATCGTTCCCGTATACTTGTGGGTCATCAAGGTCGAGGACAGGTCATCCGTAATATTCAGCGTCTGGATCCGATCTAGCATCTCGCTTAATAGGGAGAGACTAGCCGGATCGGTGGGATTTCTTCGGAGCCAACCTCCAGTATGGTGATGTGAGGGGCGAGTCCAGCCAGGATTGACTCCTGGTCTTCGGATGCTAAAGTCATATTCGGGCTTGAAGCCGGATCCGAGGTAAGGGTAGGGATAGGGTCGGAAAGAGAGTTCAAAGTCAAACCTTCAGGGTTTTCGGGTTCTTCAGGCGCTGACAACTCGGTGAAGATCAGATCGCCCCGAGCATCAACGACGTACTCTAATTTGCCGAACCTGATTTGATGCTCAGGGCAAAGCTGTCGACCTGGTCGAGGTGGCCGGCCGAGTTGCCGTGCAAACGATGCCGCCGAACGCGAAGTGCTGGCTGGGAACAAAGATGTCCCCGATGCGGATGCCATCTCCGATGACTAGGCGAGCCATCGATCCTTCGGCGATCCCACATCGGAACTCTCAATGAAAGCACCAATGTCAGTGTCAAAACCGGCGGATCTCGAGTAGGGGGTTCCGAGCTGTGGATCTTGTATCAATGGGGTACAGGAGACACAGGGACAGTATTTACCCAGGTTTGGGCCCTCTCGAAGAGGTAAAACCCTCCTTCTTGCTTGATTGTATTGATGCGTATAGGATGGTTACGCAGTCGATCTACCACGAGATCAGATGAACTAAACCCTAGGTAAGTAGGATGATGGTTCCACTAAACCCTCTGGTTTATATAGACACCAGGGGTACTAGGGTCACACATGGTCGGTTACAATAAAGGGATAAACATGCCGATTCTCCTATCTTGACTTGGAGGACACACCAAGGCTTCGAAGGTTTCTTGTCCGGACACGGAGTCGCCTTATAGCTCAGCCTTCTAGTAGTTGCAGAGCGGCCCACCTATCCGACCCATAAGAGATAGGAAGCAGCCCTAGGACCCCTTAGTCCAGGACTCCCTCACACGGGGCGTGCCGGATTTTGACGAGATCCAGAGCGACGCGCCACCCCCACCTAGCCACACGTTCAGATCTAGCGGCGAGCTCCGCCTCGCCATGCCCTGTCTCGCACCATAGTCGTGGTGGCCGGAGTTGTCCTCAATGCGCACGGCCACGTCGTCACCCGCCTCATCTGCTTTGTCAAGAGCATTGCTGCAGCCGCGAGATGGGGCACCGTAGGCGCCGGCGAGGAGCACCCAAGGTCACCGGAGTCGTGCCCAAAATCCCAGCCATGGTCGCACTAGAGGCCGGGAGCAGCAGATCTAGCTTGGGGAAGGAAGCAGTGGAGGGAGCGTGACGCGCGTCATCGGCGGCCAGAGGAATCAACCGACGTAGGTGGCAATGTCATAGGTGGTCGTGTGAGGAGAAAGGGTCGCCGTAGGTGCAGTGGGGGTGTGAGGCGGATTTGGCAGCGGCCTGATCTGTGAGGAGAGGGGTAGGAGACGAAGTGGTGGGTGTTAGCGGCGATGTGGGAACGGGAGTCGACGAGGGGATGAGTTTTTTTCTCTTTGGCTTCGAAGTGAGAGACTAGGAGCTGAGGTTCGAGCGGGCCCAGCAACACATGGCAGTCAACATGGGATGTTTGAGGGAAAACCGGGAGACGTCAGCCCAATACCACTCTGTTTCTTGTTTTGGACTAATTGTGTCCGATTTTGAGACATGAGGGACGAAATGTCTCCCGAAATTTTTTGAGGGACCAAATGTATACTTTTGCTGAATATAAGGGATCAAAACATACTTTTCTCTAAAGTTAAACCGACGTAAATAGAGTAATTTAGAATAATCTAACCAAATCGCTATGCTCCCAAAATCACGTCATGCGTTAACTCAATCAAATCACAAATAAATCTTAGCAAAATCATAACTAAATTGAAATTTTCCTTTCCTTCCCCTACAAATATTCAAATCAAATCTTATCAAAACCTTGATTAAACCAAAACTTTCCTTGTATCCTCTACCCATACACAAATTAAAATTAAATCTTATCAAAATATAAAATATGGTAAGTGTAAGGCATAAATCAGATATAATTAGTGTTTTTTAGATGGAGATATAATTAGTGTTGAACCATCAAAATACGTAAATTAGCTGGTTATTATTCACTTCTCAGTCTCAGTCCTTCCTCACAATTTCGTGAGCCTCGTCACCCGGCGATCTCTCCGCCGGCGACGGGAGACGAGACAACATGCCAGACTCCCTTCTGCACCCGAGCCTTCTCGCAGGCGTAGAGTGAAGAAGCGAATGATCCCAACTTTGATATGTTTCTTCTTTTACTGGTGATGATGGTGAGGAACCCTATCTTTGATCCGATGGAATGCTGTAATGACATTCTTCGTTCTCGGGTATCAGTTCTGTTTTTATGTTGCTTGCAGCAATCAAATCCAAATCTAATCGAGCTCTCCACCGATTACGCTAGTGTTCTTCAGCGCGCAAGATCGATTTCAGTTGACCCCACAAGAGTCGCCGCAGTTTATATTCCATGAATCTTTTAGGGGGATTCAGTTGAACCTCCACGCCCGCGCTGAGACTTCCCCTGGAAATCAAGATTCAAGAACCATCTCCATCAATGGATGACGCGGGAGGGGACATTCTCCCGTCTCTCGGCAGCGTGCGCCTCGGCGATCTCGCGGCGGTCGAGGGCCTCGCTTCCGACAGCTAAAAGATATGCGTATCGACACTGATGCAGTCGCTGGCTCAGTACTCGGCAGCCATCATCCAGCTGCCTCCAGCCGATGCTGCCCTCTTAAGGTCTGGTCTGGTCTCCGCTCGCCTCTTCTTCCACCAGCGAGTGTATGATTCGGTGGGCGATGTTGTCCATTCGGATGACGCCCGCGAGTGGAAGACATCTGGTTACTATGCAGATCCTCAAATGTGGCTGGAAATGTATGATTATAAGCCTGGTGTTACTATCAGAGAGCATGGTGGCGCAATGGAATTGTCCCCGTCTGGGCTGCCCGACATATTTTCAATGCTTGGGAAAGTTTGCCGAGATATCTTGGATGCGGTTAGCTTCTCACTGAATCTCCGTAGTTGTGTGTTTACTGAGATATTCGACAACATGCCATTGAGAAGCCAGGAAGTGTCGTCCTCTGTTCTTTCAGCATGTGGCCATTCGAGGCCATCATTTGAAGAAGCACAGCAGCATGGTATTGCTTCTCATGATGACAGTCAATTGCTCATGTTTTCTGAGCAGGAGCAACAGATCGACAAGACTTTGCTTACACTAGTTAAGTCAGATAGGTCAGGCTTATATATCAAGGACTTTCATGGACGCTGGATTCTTGTTGATGGGGACCTTGGTCCACATGATATTGTTGTATATCCTGGCCTTGCGCTTTATCAGGAAACTTCTGGCTATGTAAATCGAGCTGTGCACAAGACAGAGGTTGGAAACTTGCAGGGATGTATGTTTGGGCGTTTAAGCTCACACCGAGATTTGTTGCTAGGCCTGGTGGTTCAGAGATGGGAGCTGCTAGTCATGGTGTTGATACTCAGTTTCAGGTCCCCGTAACAGTTACTGAGTTCATGCAAACAGATCATTCCGCTGATCAACTTTTTCCCAAGAACAATGAATCATCATACCAGGCAGAGCAGGATGGTAAGCTATTACCTCCCAGTCTTTGCTATGTGAATTAAGCTTGAAGCTATTGTTGTGCCCCCTTGTTGTTGTTATTCCTTCTGTCCTAATTTACGAGCCATAGTCTGACTACCAAAAGTCAAGCTTTATTCTAGATAATATATCTGATGCATAATGTGGTGCAGTCTCACAGAAGTGTAATTTGTCATATATGAGTTCTGGGTGGTGGAGTGCAAGGGTACACGAGCAGAACAAAATTAAAGAGGGGCCAAGATTGATTGCGAGATGAATTAGGCCCTAATTTTGATGCTATATCAGATCAGCGTAGGAGCTTCACATAGGGCTATTAATCAAGGGGATTTCAAGCTTGAGGGTAGGCCATATATCACCCCGGACCGGCACTATGCAGACCTAACAACCTCGGCTAGCCTCTACATAATATCGATCCTAAGGCGCCACCTTCACACGATGTACATGTAGACCGTGCATGCCATCTAGGTGGAACGGTCAGTATCACAACACAAGTCACGAAAGAATCTGCAACAACAACATAGATAAATACAACAACTCCGGAGAGTCAAATTTAACGAATGAATACAACAAGGGCCTTTTGACCAAAATACAACTCATACAACGGAAGCAAATATACCTTAGACATGTAAATAATACAAATGCCTTAAGAAGGCTTTAAAGAAAAGCAAAGGGCGTCCATATCCCTGCCAAGATCATTGTCTGTGGGATAACCACCTGACATTCTCCATCAACACACGTGCTTCCTGAAATGCTACCGTCTGGATTGCAACAATCCATGGAAAAAAGAATAATTACCAAAAAGGTTTTCGCCCCGCTTTATAAGTAAAGCAAAACGCCAAGAGCACACATACACGGACTAGTCCAGGACACACACACCCAAGTCACACAACAAGAGGTACAGAGGTTCTGCTGAGGGCACAGCTCAACAAGCCCAAAAAACAACATAAACAAGGAAAGGCTGAAGCCGGAGAGCAAGCCAGGCGTCTAATCTGGCTCTGAAGGAGGCGGCGGGGGCGGCGGCGATAGACGGATGGCCATCGAGCGAAGGTCGGCGATGAAGGCGGAGATGGCGTCCCAGGGCGGCTAAGCGGCCGCCAAAGCTACAAGTAACCAGAAAGTTTAAAGAGAGCGTCAGTAGCCCGTCGAAGTGGAGTGCGCTGAATCACAAGCTTATTACGAATTGTCCAGAGGGTCCACGCGAGAGCCCCAATCTCAAGCCACCTAATGTGGCGAGAGGGCAGGGGGGAAGTCTGGAGTTCGGCGAAGAGGTCGGGGAAGTTGGTGTGGCACCAAACACCACCCACAACATCTCTAAAACAGTTCCAAACGAATTGAGCAGACACGCAGGAGAATAAGATGTGGTTCGAATCTTCGGGGGTACCACAGAGCGGGCAAAGTCCGGAGCCAGGACCATTGCATTTGCGGACCTCCACCCCAGACGGGAGCCATCCGCGGATCCATTGCCACATGAAGATCCGGATTTTCAGAGGCAGGCGAATGGTCCACACCGCTGGGAGGGGGGAGGGGCGGAGGAGGGGGCAATGGCCGAATACAGGGACTTGGTGGAGAATTGGCCAGAAGGGTCAAGACGCCACCGGACCTCATCCGGGCCAGCATCAACAGCCGGCTCATGGAGAGCGACGCAATCAAGCAGCTCCTACCAGGTGGCGGCTTCCGGAGGCCCCCTAAGTCAATAAGGGCCCGTTCAACTGAGATCGAGGGGGCGATAGCGATGGAGAAGAGGTCGGGGAAACGAGCCGCGAAGGGGTGTCTCCCGCCCATCGGTCAAACCAGAACAAAGTCGCAGATCCTGATCCGACCGATATGGAAGTCCCAATGCGGAGAACGGGGAGCAGTTGTAAGACTGACTACCAGAACTGGGATCCACCAGACCGTTGACAGAAGGCCAGTGGTTGGCCACGCAGGTACTTGTTCTGGATGATGTCTAACCACAGCCCGCCGTGCCCTTGCGAGATGCGCCAGAGCCAGCGAGAAAGGAGGGCAATATTCATGCACTTCGAGCACATGATACCGAGGCCTCCTTGTTCCCGGGGCTTGCAGATGTCGGGCCAACTAACCATGTGGTACTTCTGTTTATTGTTGTCACCGGCCCAATAGAAGTGAGATTGGACTTTGGCGATCTCATGGTGGAGAGTCTCGTGAAGGCTGTAGAAGCTCATGAGGAACAAGAGGAGACTAGAGAGGGAGGAGTTGATGAGAATCGTCCGAGCCGCCTTCGACAGCCACCTACCCTGCCAAGGCTCAATGCGTGTTTGCAACTTGGCCACGGTCGGACGCAAGTCAGCAACGGTAAGCCGAGAGTCACTAATGGGTGTTCCCAAGTAGGTTGTGGGGAAGGAGCCCAGGCGGCAATTAAGGCGGTTGGCAATGTCGCGGGCCTCTGCCGGAGAGTAGCCCATCACCATCACATCACTCTTGTCGAAATTGATCTTGAGGCCAGACATTTGTTGGAAGCAGAGAAGGAGGAACTTAAGGTTAGCGATGTCTGCATCCAAGCCTTCGACCATGATGATGGTGTCATCGGCGTACTGGAGCAGGGAGATGCCGGAGCGACCGACCAGGTGGGGGGTGATCCCACGAATATGGCGCGCAACCTTAGCCTTGTCCAGGATGGCTGCAAGCACGTCCACCACCATACTGAACAAGAACGGGGAGAAAGGGTCGCCTTGTCTCACCCCACAAAGAGTGGGGAAGTAGGGGCCAATCTCCCCATTGATGTTCACGGCAGTGCGACCACAAGAAACCATCTGCATCACTCTGGTGATCCAATGGTCATCAAAGCCTTTCCGGAGCAGAACTTCCCAAAGGAAGGGCCAGCTAATAGTGTCATAGGCCTTATGGAAATCGATCTTCAGGAAGACCGCCTTGAGGTGTTTGGAGCGGATCTCATGGAGGACTTCATGAAGGACTAGCACCCCATCCAGAATATATTGGCCTTGGATGAAGGCAGATTGGTTGGGGTGGGTAATGTGGTCCGCAAGCAGGGTCACCCTATTGGCGAACCGTTTTGCCAGAATCCGGATGATCACATTTATCACCATGATCGGGCGAAACTGGCGGATGTCGGACGCCCCAGGCACCTTGGGGATTAGAGAAATAGTCCCATAGTTCAGGCGCCCGAGGTCAATTGACCCAATGTAGAACTCGTCAAAGATGGCCATGACCTCCGGTTTGATCACATTCCAGAAGGCTTGGAAGAATTTAACCGGGAGACCATCCGGACCCGGGGCCGAGGTAGGGTTCATGCCTTTGATGGCGGCCCAGACCTCGCCCTCGGATAAGAGGTCCGTACGGGCCGCGTTCTCCGCATCGGTGACAAGCTGGCGGCCGGTCCAACAGTCCTGGGCCAGAGATAAGCCGCTCCGAGGAGCGGTTGCGAACAGGGATCTATAGAACCCGTCGACATGGGATCTAATGTCTCGCCGGGACTGCAGGAGAGTCGGGCCATCCCAGAGGAGGGGGATGGTGTCGCGTCTACGTCGACCATTCGCTATGGCCTGGAAGTATGCCGTGTTTGCATCGCCCTTCAACACCCATTTCTGGGCACCGCGCAAATGCCAATAGGCCTCCTTATCGGAGTAGATGATAGAAAGTTGGTCTTCCAAGTCGTAACGGGAAAGCCACTACTTAGGAGAGAGGCCTGTCGCGTCGGCGCGCAAGTCCAGGGCCTGGATAGCAGTCAGCAGGGCCTTCTTGCACTCGCGGAGGTCGCGCCCCAGGTTGGCGCCCCATCCCTTCATGAACTGTCGGCCTCGCTTGGCACAGAAATGCCACGAGTCGATGGCGGAGGGGGGACGAGACTGAGACTGAGGTTGGGCGCGGGACTCCGCCCAACGGGCACCAACAGCCTCAACCAAGCCAGTTTGGGACAACCAGAATGTCTCAAACCGAAATCGGCGAGGGATCAGGGGGCGCTCGTCGGCGGAGGATAGGAGGAGGGGAACGTGGTCAGAACCAATCCGAGTAATGGCCCAGAGGGAGGCTAGCGAGCAATGGAGGTCCCATTCCGGGGAGACTAGGACCCGGTCCAGGACGGACTGGGTCAGGGCAGCTTGACGGTTGGTCCAGGTGAACCTGGCACTGACCCTATCTATTTCACGGAGACCAAGGCCAGCAATGCAGTCATTGAACATTTGCATACGTGCAAAGTTGACATGTGAATTGCTCTTGTCTTTCGCGAAATGCAGGAGGTTAAAATCACCCCCAACTATCACCGGAAGCGAAGCAGCCGAAACCTTCCGGTGGAGCTCCTCGAGGAAGGAGGCAGACCGACTATGGTCTGCAGGGCCGTAGACGATAATAACCTCCCACTTGAAGTTCAGAGCGCGTTCGAAAAGTTCCAGGCTAACAAAGAACTAGCCCCGGTCCATACTGCCCACCTTGAAGGTGGCATCCTTCACGCCTAACAGGATGCCACCGGAATGGCCAGAGCTCCCACTAGATGCCGAGGGGGGGACTGCAGGCGTACCTGGCTCCAGGTTCCGGGCAGCCGCCCGGAGCTCCGCCCGCTCGTGGATGGGCAGCGCCGGGCTGCCCTCGGGGCGCGTAGCATCAAGCCCAGCACTCCGGCGGGAGGCTGTCACCGGAGAGGAGGCTGGCCGGCCGCGGCGGGAGTAGGCCGCAGACCGCGGAGGAGGAGGCTAGGCGGCCAAGGGGGTGGTCACCCGGGTCTCCTCATCCGTACCGGGGTCCGCCGTAGGAGGGAGCAGGAGAAGTGGCCTAGCGCAGCCGAGGAGCATCGGAGTGAAGTCGGAGTCGAACACGTCGGAGGTGGCGCAGGGGCGTCGACGGGCGGAGCCCGGTCCACCAGCAGCATCGGGGGCGGTGGCGGGGTCTCGACAGGAGGTGGCAGGACGGCCACGGGGGGAGCCGCAGGTGGAATGGCCGCAGCCGGGGTTGGCACGACGGCAACGAGACTCGCCGCCAGTGGAGGGGCGCAGAGAGGGCCCGTCGGGGCGGCTGTGAGCGAAGCGCCAGGGGAGGGAGCCAGAGTGGCCGCCTCCCCCGACTGGCGAGGATAGGCCGGGGGCCAGCGACGCAGCCAGGGGGGCACCGTCTCCAGGGTCGGCCCGACGGGAGCAGGGGGAGTGGGGGAGCGCGAGGAGGAGGTAGGGCAGACGACCAGGCCCACACTGGAAGTGCCGCTGGCGTCCGAAGACTCGGCCACCGAGCCGGATGGAGCATCCAGGAGCAGGCCAGGAGCGGCCGGGCACCCATGCCATCGGCGGCCAGAGGCGAAGGAGAGCGGGACTGCGAACGGGAGTGCGAGTCATCCAATCCCTCATCGTCCTCCGACCGGCGGGAGCGGGGGCGGTGGCGGCCGTGGTAGTCCCCGTCGGCCTCCGGGTTGTCACCGGGAAGGCCATCGTCGACGAAGCGGGGACGACCAACGTGGTTGGGAGGCTTCGGGGTGATCTGGAGGTCGAAGCCCTGGTCGTTGAAGAACACGCGAACGGTGTCACGGAGCTTGGAGGAGTCTAAGCACTTGACCTTGACCCGGACCTCCTCCTCCTTGCGGAGGGAGAGGTCGTCCACCACCACCACCTTGCCCAGAATCCTGGACATCTGGCGGATGACGAGCTCAGACCGGGCGATGTTGGGAAGACCGACCATGAGGATCCAGGCGGTATCCAGGATGGCCACTGCCTTGGCATCGAGGACCAGCTCGGTGATGTCCATGACGAGCTGGTTGAGGGCGAGGGTGATCCGGCCACTACGGGTGGCGTAGCCGTAGCTGACGGTGTCGGGGAAGACCACTGTGAAGATGTGACCGGTGGTAGGAGTGACCACCCAGTCCCACTGGCGATGGTAGAGGTGGTTGAGCTCGGCCTCAATCATCTCCGGTGAGGCCACCCCGTCGACCACAGTGACGACCACCTGAAGGGAGGGGGTGGGAGGTGGGATGTCGGGGACCTCGAGGTGGAAGAAGTCCAGCCCCTCGATACCGTGGCCGTACATCATGAGCTCCGACGTCAGCGGTCGATCTGGGCATAGGAGGGCGGGATGCCTGGGGTCCTTGCAGAGGTAGCAGCACTGGGGGTTGACGCAGTTGACTTGCGAGTGGCCCGCCACCCCGCAATTGAAGTAAGGGGGGCGAGGAAGGTTGGAGACGGGGCCCGGGGCGGAGAAGGTGCCCGGGGCCGATGGGGGAGCATGGCTGGGTTGCCACGACCCTGGCCACGACGCTTCTTCTTCTTGGCGGGGCCTTGGCGGCTGTGGGAAGGGGCGCCGCCCGGGATGGCAGCAACGGTAGGAGCAGAGGGGCCAGAGGCATGGGGCGGCACGTACTTCCGAGCAGGGGCGGACGATGGGGCTTGGGCACGGGGAGACGGGGGGCGCACCGCCAGGGACGGGGATGGGCTAAGGCCACGTCGCGGGGCCGGGGACGGCGTGCGTCGTCGCGACCGCCAGTCCCCAGAAGTTGCCGGACGGGGGGAGCGGGACCGGCCCCGGGAGTCGCGGCGGGCCGGGGAGCGACGATCATCGCGGCGGCCATCGCGGGGTTCCCGCAGCTCACGCGGGAGCTCTTCTTCCCGGCGAACGGCATCGGGAGAGGGACGGGACGTCTCACGTCGATCCTCGGCGCGGCGCTTGTGCCGGGCCGCTCCATCATCCCACTCGCGAGGCATAGCCTATCGCGGCGAGGGAGGAGGGGGCGGCAGCAGAGGTTGGCCGGGAGGGAGGGGAGGGCGAGGCGTCCGACAGAGGCGCAAAGGAGGAGCGAACTGGGTCGAGGGAGGCAGCGGGGATGGGGAATGAGGCGGACGGGAGGCCACCGGGTAGCCAAATCGAGGCTACCCGTGTCCCGGGCCTAGGGCACGAAGGCGGCCCAAGAGCTGCCTGCCGGACCAACCGGGGCGACGCGGGCCCAGCAAGGGGAAGCAGCAGATGGGCCGTGACCCAGGAGGCCCCGCGCAGGCGAGGCATGGTCCAGCGAGCGGTGCGGAGCCGCGACCTGTAGGGTTTCTCCCCGAGGTACGGGATTCGCCGCCGCCGCCGCCGGAGAGGGCCAGCCAGTGTCGCCGCAGGGGAAGGGGAGCACGGAAGCGGAGCGAGGAGGACACGAAGGCGGCTATGAACAGACGGAAGGGCGAGGCGCGAACAAACAGGGCCGCGGGGGACAGGCCACGGTGAGCCGCCGGTGGTTCCGGGGACATTACCGGACACCCGCTGGCCACCGGCCGGCGCCAAGTCGAGCGGGCGTAGCCCCGGTCAGAGCGGCCATCAATGCCCCAGGACCGCACCCGCCGGCGGCAAGCCCCACCCTCCCGCAAGGCCGCACCATGCATCCCATTCGCCCGAGAAGAGCTTGAGGGCGGCGCCGACAGCCACAGCAGCCGCGAGCCGGCGGCAGAACCCCGCACGCGGGGGGCTGAGCCACCGGCACGGCTGGGGTGAGCGAAGCGACGGGGTGCGGCGGGAAGGGGAGAGGGGAGGCCGGCAGGAGAGGGCAGCGGCTCCTCGTCAGCGAGGTCCGCCCAGCGGACGCGGGGAGCAGGGGCGGGGGCGGGCGAAAGGGGCAGCGGCCCGAGCGCAGCGCACGGCGCCAGCGGGGCGGGAGGGGGCACGGACGCCGAGGCATCGCCGGAGCTAGGGGAGGCGGCGGGGGGGGGGGGGGGGGGGACAACCATCGCGGGAGGGCACGGGTCGCCATCTCCATCGCCAGAGCACGCGGGAGCCATCCTCAACTATACTTGCAAGACTTACATCAAATCTGCACTACATATGGATCATTCTCAAGGAATGGGTATGTATGTGTTTTCAGCGGCTTCAAGCGCTAAGCATTTTATAGAGACATATTGCAACTTGTGTCTATCAGAGATAAGGAATGAGAGCGCATAAGTACGGCTCGCATATGAACCAATTATGCCTATTGTAAAAGATAACACTAGCTTGCATTCTACCTCGCATCTCCCTGTTAGGAAGTATCAGTATAGGTCTAGGAGTCCTTATTAGACTATGTTTCCTTTCCTTGTACCCCATGGGCTGTGCAATAGAGATAAGTTCCTTTAATAACTTGGTGTTAGAGTTTAGGTTTTTTTAGCACGCGCAACTCGTGGCTATTGATCCACTATCGCGTCGCCACCAAACTTTTTGGTCCCGTTGTTTTCTTTTCTCTCTCTCGTAGCTGCTAGATTTCTCACAGCTGCTGCTGCTACCTCCACACCTAGGTCGGCTCCTTCCCTCATCCCATCCGCCCCCATGGTGTGCTGCCCGCCACTCCTGATCGAGTCGTCTGCTTTTGGATCGAACACAGGATCGAGCCACTAGCTGCCGATCTCCGACGAATCCCACAGCCAGCCAGTTTCTGGATAGAACACAGGATTGAGCCGGCTGCCTCTGGATCCGATCTTCATCGCCGGCTGCCGGATTCTGCCCCCGCTGCATCCGTCGGTTCCTCTTCTTGGCTGGTTGTGCTCTGCTTTCGTTCACCAGGAGCTTCTGCTAGCCTTTGCTAGCCGCGCTGGCTACCACCTACCGCTGTTCTCGCTGGGTATGCATCGCCCTCGCCGCCCGCTGGCTCTTGACGGTGTTTCCTATATTGGTCCCGTCTCGCACATGCGTCGTGTTTCGTTGTTGTGTGCTCTTCCGCTGCCATTGCATCTAGTCTAGTATGTGCTTTCTAGTTTTCTTTGTTTTCGTTGCGTCCATCAAATCCGTTGATATTTTGTGTTTCTCATGCCATGCGGTCCACAATACCTTTGCCTGCCAACCTTTTTCTAGTCCTTGTCCTTTCTATACAACTTTTGTGGCCTGCTTGCTCCTACCTCTTGAGCATGCGTTGGTTTTTCCCTTGAAGAGGAATGGGTGATGCAGCAAAGTAGAGTAAGTATTTCCCTCAATTTTTGAGAACCAAGGTATCAATCCAGTAGGAGGCCACACGCAAGTCCCTCGTACCTACACAAACAAATAAGAACCTTGCAACCAACGCGATAAAGGGGTTGTCAATCCCTTCACGGCCACTTGCAAAAGTGAGATCTGATAGAGATGATAATATTTTTGGTATTTGTGTGATAAAGATTGAAAGTAAAGATTGCAAAGTAAAAATAGATTGGAAACTTATATGATGGAAAATAGACCCGGGGGCCATAGGTTTCACTAGTGGCTTCTCTCAAGATAGCATAAGTATTACGGCGGGTGAACAAATTACTGTCGAGCAATTGATAGAAAAGTGCATAATTATGAGAATATCTAGGCATGATCATCTATATAGGCATCACGTCCGTAACATGTAGACCGACTCCTGCCTGCATCTACTACTATTACTCCACACATCGACCGCTATCCAGCATGCATCTAGAGTATTAAGTTCGTAAGAACAGAGTAACGCATTAGGTAAGATGACATGATGTAGAGGGATAAACTCTTGCAATATGATATAAACCCCATCTTTTTATCCTCGATGGCTACAATACAATACGTGTCATTTCCCCTACTGTCACTGGGATCGAGCACCGCATGATTGAACCCAAAGCTAAGCACTTCTCCCATTGCACGAAAGATCAATCTAGTAGGCCAAACCAAACTGATAATTCAAAGAGACTTGCAAAGATAACCAATCATACATAAAAGAATTCAGAGAAGATTCAAATATTGTTCATAGATAATCTTGATCATAAACCCACAATTCATCGGATCTTGAAAAACACACCGCAAAAAGAGTTACATCGAATAGAACTCCAAGAAGATCGAGGAGAACTTTGTATTGAGATCCAAAGAGAGAGAAGAAGCCATCTAGCTAATAACTATGGACCCGAAGGTCTGTGGTAAACTACTCACACATCATCGGAGAGGCTATGGTGTTGATGTAGAAGCCCTCCGTGATCGATGCCCCCTCCAGCAGAGCGCTGGAAAAGGCCCCAAGATGGGATCTCACGGGTACAGAAGGTTGCGGTGGTGGAATTAGGTTTTCGTGGTGCTCCTCGATGGTTTCGGGCTACGTAGGTATATATAGGAGGAAGAAGTAGGTCGGTGGAGCCACGAGGGGCCCACGAGGGTGGAGGGCGCACCCCCTGCCTCGTGGCCTCCTTGTTGATTGCTTGACGTACACTCCAAGTCCTCTGGATCACGTTTGTTCCAGAAATCACGCTCCCGAAGGTTTCATTCCATTTGGACTCCGTTTGATATTCCTTTTCTGCGAAACACTGAAATAGGCAAAAAACAGCAATTTGCACTAGGCCTTGGGTTAATAGGTTAGTCCCAAAAATAATATGAAAGTGTATAAATAAGCCCATTAAACATCCAAAATAGAATATATAATAGCAAGGAGCAATAAAAAATTATAGATACGTTGGAGACGTATCAAGCATCCCCAAGCTTAATTCCTGCTCGTCCTCGAGTAGGTAAATGATAAAAACAGAATTTTTGATGTGGAATGCTACTTAGCACATTCTTCAATGTAATTTTCTTTATTGTGGCATGAATGTTCAGATCCGAAAGATTCAAGATAAAAGTTTAATATTAACATAAAAATAATAATACTTCAAGCATACTAACCAAGCAATTATGTCTTCTCAAAATAACATAGCCAAAGAAAGCTTATCCCTACAAAATCATACAGTTTGGCCATGCTTCATTTTTGTCACACAAGAATGCTCTCATCTTGCACAACCCCGATGACAAGCCAAGCAAATGTTTCATACTTTAGTAATCTCAAACCTTTTCAACTTTCACGCAATACATGAGCGTGAGCCATGGATATAGCACTATGGGTGGAATAGAATATAATGATGGGGGTTGTGTGGAGAAGACAAAAAAGGAGAAAGTCTCACATTGACGCGGCTAATCAACGGGCTAGGGAGATGCCCATCAATTGATGTCAATGCAAGGAGTAGGGATTGCCATGCAATGGATGCACTAGAGCTATAAATGTATGAAAGTTCAACAAAAGAAACTAAGTGGGTGTGCATCCAACTTGCTTGCTCACGAAGACCTAGGGCATTTGAGGAAGCCCATTGTTGGAATATACAAGACAAGTTCTATAATGAAAAATTCCCACTAGTATATGAAAGTGACAAAATAAGAGACTCTCTATCATAAAGATCATGGTGCTACTTTGAAGCACAAGTGTGGAAAAAGGATAGTAGCATTGTCCCTTTTTATTTTACTTTTTTTGGGCCTTCTCTTTTTTTGGCCTGTCTTTTTTTCTTTTTTTGGGACAATGCTCTATTAATAATGATCATCACACCTCTATTTATTTACAACTCAATGATTACAACTCGATACTAGAACAAAAGTATGACTATATGAATGCCTCCGGCGGTGTACCGGGAATGAATCAAGAGTGAAATGTATGAAATAATATGCATGGTGGCTTTCCCACAAATACGATGTCAACTACATGATCATGCAAGGCAATATGACAACGATGAAGCGTGTCATAATAAACGGAACGGTGGAAAGTTGCATGGCAATATATCTCAGAATGGCTATGGAAATGCCATAATAGGTAGGTATGGTGGCTGTTTTGAGGAAGATATAAGGAGGTTTATGTGTGATAGAGCGTATCGTATCACGGGGTTTGGATGCACCGGCGAAGTTTGCATCAACTCTCAAGGTGAGAAAGGGCAATGTACGATACCGAAGAGGCTAGCAATGGTGGAAGGTTGAGAGTGCGTATAATCCATGGACTCAACATTAGTCATAAAGAACTCATATACTTATTGCAAAAATCTACAAGTAAACAAAAACCAAGCATTACGCGCATGCTCCTAGGGGGATAGATTGGTAGAAAAAGACCATCGCTCGTCCCCGACCGCCATTCATAAGGATGACAATCAAAGAACACCTCATGTTTCAAATTTGTTGCACAACGTTCACCATACGTGCATGCTACGGAACTTGCAAACTTCAACACAAGTATTTCTCAAATTCACAACTACTCAACTAGCACGACTTTAATATCACTATCTCCATATCTCAAAACAATCATCAAGTATCAAACTTCTCTTAGTATTCAACGCACTTTAAAGTTTTTATCTTGGATGCCTTTCATATTAGGAATAATTTTATAACAAAAGAAAATTACCATGCTGTTCTAAAGGACTCTCAAAATAATATAAGTGAAGCATGAGATATCAATTATTTCTATAAAATAGAACCACCGACGTGCTCTAAAAGATATAAGCGAAGTACTAGCGCAAAATTGTTTAACTCAAAGGATATAAGTGAGGCATAAAGAGTATTCTAATAAATCCCGATTAATGTGTGTCTCCCCCAAAAGGTGTGTACATCAAGGATGATTGTGGGAAACTAAAAAGCAAAGACTCAAATCATACAAGACGCTCCAAGCAAAACACATATCATGTGGTGAATAAAAATATAGCTCCAAGTAAAGTTACCGATGGACGAAGACAAAAGAGGGGATGCCTTCCGGGGCATCCCCAAGCTTAGGCTTTTTGGTGTCCTTGGATTTTACCTTGGGGTGCCTTGGGCATCCCCAAGCTTAGGCTCTTGCCACTCCTTGTTCCATAATCCATCAAATCCTTACCCAAAACTTGAAAACTTCACAACACAAAACTTAACAGAAAATCTCGTGAGCTCCGTTAGCGAAATAAAACAAACCACCACTTTATAGTAGTGTAATGAACTCATTATTTATTTATATTGGTGTTAAACCTACTGTATTCCAACTTCTCTATGGTTCATAAACTCTATTACTAGCCATAGAATCATCAAAATAAGCAAACAACACAAGAAAAAAACAGAATCTGTCAAAAACAGAACAGTCTGTAGTAATCTGTATCAAACGCGAACTTTCTGTAACTCAAAAATTCTACCGAAATAGGACGACCTAGATATTTTTTTATTGATCTACTGCAATTGGAATCAGTATTTTATCACGTTCTGGTGATTTTTAACAATTGTTTTCGTGAGCAGAAAGTTTCTGATTTTTTCCAGCAAGATCAAATAACTATCATCCAAGAAGATCCTATAGGTTTTACTTGGCACAAACACTAATTAAAACATAAAACCACATCTAACCAGAGGCTAGATAAAAAATTTATTACTAAACAGAACCAAAAAGCAAAAAAACTAAAATAAAATTGGGTTACTCCCAACAAGCGTTATGGTTTAACGCCCCTAGCTAGGCATAAAGGCAAGGATAGATCTAGGTATTGCCATCTTTGGCTTTAATTTTTTAGTGGAATCATGCTCGAATCCGGGAGGTTCTTTACATTTCCCTTCATATTCGGAAATTTTTAGATCTAAAGAATCCAACCGCTTATTGCAAAGGGTAATCAACATATTCATGCGGTGAAGATTTCCGCTAACACTCTTAAGAGGTTCAAGAGACTTTTGTAAAATCTTAGTTACTTTGCAAATCTTTTCAAAAACTTGTGTCTCTTCCTGGGTATGTTGTGGCCCCTTTTGTTGAGGTAGTGTTCCCACTACCCCTTCTATGATTTCATGCGCAATACTGGGATCAATTTCAATGAAATTTCCTTTGGCAACGCAATCCAAGAGTTGTCTATGGGACATATTTAATCCAACGTAAAAATTGCGAAGCAAAATTCTAAAACTCACCTCCAAGATGCAATTACGATAATATTCCATCATCCTATACCAAGCATCTTTTAAGTTTTGTCCTTGTCTTTGTTTGAAGTGAAGAACTTCAAACTCGGGAGACAAAGGAGCAGATAAAGGACTAGCCATAACGACGAAGCAAGCGAAAAAGAGGCGAACGGAAAAAGAGGGGGAATCAAATGGCAAGGGTGAAGTGGGGGAGAGGAAAACGAGAGGCAAATGGCAAATAATGTAATGCGAGAGATAAGAGTTTGTGATGGGTACTTGGTATGTCTTGACTTGTGCGTAGACTCCCCGGCAACGGCGCCAGAAATCCTTCTTGCTACCGCTTGAGCATGCATTGGTTTTTTCCTTGAAGAAGAAAGGATGATGCAATAAAGTAGCATAAGTGTTTCCCTCAGTTTTCGCCGTCAGTTGTTGTGGGCTATGATTTTCTGCGCAATGCTTCATTCTCTTGATGTGCCATCTTCTTTTGGCAACCCATCTTCTCTTGATACTTCTCTTGTATCTTCTATTGATGCGGTGTCTTCCTCTGATGTGCCATTCTTTATTCCTTTTGTCTTGACTTAATAGGTTTTGAAGACCCTTCATGGTACGACGACAGTCTCAAGATGCGGATTTTGGATTATCATTTTTCCCCTAGTGTCACACTTCTTCAAATGCAATGTTATTGCATTCGCTTTGCATTTGAGGGGGAGGGGGGTGTTAGGAAGTACTACTACAGATATAGGAGTCCTTATTAGACCATGTTTCCTTTCCTTGTACCCAAATCATGTGTAATATATGGGGGGGGGGTGTTAGGAAGTACTAGTACAGATCTAGGAGTCCTTATTAGACCATGTTTCCTTTCCTTGTAACCAAATCATGTGTAATATATATATGCCCCATGGGATATGCAATAGAGATAAGTTGCTTTCGTAACATTCCCATGAGGAAGAATCCCCAAGGCACTCACACTAGTAGCAAGGTGTTATTTAATTAGTTTAAGTGGTGATACGGCCTATTAGCTAACATGATTAAGGGTGGGCATTAAGGGTGGGCAAGTTTTAGAGATTAACAATTAAAGTGGTAATACGGCCTATTAGCTAACATACACAGCAATTCGAATAGAGTTAACCCTGTAGCGGTGTGCCAATGGACCCACACGTTTGATCGTCCTTAAAAGGCCAGCTAAGCACATTATATCATGTACCAGCGGGGTTTTGATCAACTACGACACTCCCGTACGCTACATCCAAGTCCAGGGAGGCACCCGGTTGAGTTTAACCAGAATTGATAGTCCGGCTATAGCTTCGAGTTAGACTCATCTAAATGTGGTACACGATAGAGATCGGCTAGCGCCCGAACCTGGGAATAACTGCCTTCCACTCCACAAAGTTTGCGAGCCACTAGGGAATCCCCCTAATGGTTCAAAGTACGGAAGGCAAATGAAAAAACTGCTTGTGACCCTTGGACTAGGTCTACACAGGTACTCGGTCAAGGGAGGCATCATAAACCTCCACGTATGGTTAGTGCGCTCGTTTTGGATCTAGACAACAAGAACTTGGGTCCTAGGTCGGCTGGAGTGGAACAAAACGCTGATGCATAAACCATGCATGGCCTCCCACCGTTACCTTCCTAACTTACTACCACTTTTCATATAATTGCATAAACAACTTCATGGCATAAGAGAGTGTAACAAAGCTAGGTTAATAACTACCCATAAGCAGGATAAAGCAGCAGACAACCTGGTAAAGCATAAATCCTAAGCATGCATACTAACATGGCAAGGTTGAAATGAAGCAGGTCATCCTAGGACAAGTATAAACAAGGCAATATGCTAGAGGATCAAAATCAGGCCATGAAAGGAATAGGTATCGCAAACCACTGAAGCATCGTAACCCTAGCGCAATAAGGAGGGAGAGAGCATGGGTAAGGCATGATCAAGGAGGGGGTTGTAAGTCTTGCTTGGAATCCACGCTTGGTACATTCGCAAACCTTGCTAGTAGCTCACATCATATCCGGATCCTATCCGTGAAGAAGCGAAACAATACTGGAAAGGGAACAACAAATTCAAGTCTTACTATTACGTCAAAGTATCCAACATGTTCATGATATGTGATGCATGACATGGCAAGAATGATATGCAAATGCCACATGAATCAAGTTAATGGGTTAACATGTAATATATGACATGTTCATTAACCATTAAGGATGAAGGTTGTCAAGGGTGCTTAACATGGATGTACACGGTAAGGATGGTGAGATGCATAAACTAGGACTATCTACACACATTTTAAATGAAATGTGGAAATATATGTAAAGCATTCCGCAAATACTCTATAACAAAAGAAAGGTTAATTGTGGAATAAGCCTAATCCCAATTTTACTTGGTGCAAACATGCATGAATATGACATATTAATGGTCTATGTATCATGCTGATCAAAATAGCATGTTTAATCATATCAATACAACCTAGGATGATTTAGTTATTAATTAGGCATGTAATTAATGCAATTTAAATGAAAACAACATGTTAAACAACTCAAACATGGATGCAAATGGCATATTCATGACCTACACAATTTTCGGAGCACCCTGCCGGAGGGGGCCATCATCACCGGAGGCCATGGAGGAGGATCCCGGAGGGGGCCATCATCGCCATGGAGGCCAAGGACCAGAGGGAGAACCTCTCCCCATCTAGGGGGGAGGCCATGGAGGAGGAAGCACAAGGGGGATAACCTCTCCCCCTCTCTCTCTCGGTGGCGCCGGAGTGCCATCGGGGGAACCATCGCCGCGGTGATCGTCTTCATCAACATCACCATCTTCATCACCATCCTCATCCCTTTTACGCGGTCCACTCTCCCGCACCCCGCTGTAATCCCCTACTTGAAGATGGTGCTTTATGACACATATTATGATCCAATGATGATTTGCCATCCTATGATGTTTTGAGTAGATTTCTTTTTTCCTTTGGGTTGATTGATGATCTAGATTGATTTTAGTTGTATGTTTTATTTTGGTGCTGTCCTATGGTGCCTTTCCTGCCGCGCACTCGTGAAGGATTACTGCTGTAGTGTGTTGCAATACATTCATGATTCGCTTATAGTGGGTTGCTTGAGTGACAGAAGCAAAAACCCAAGTCAGGGGGTTGTTGCGTATGGGATAAAGGGGACTTTACACTTTAATGCTATGGTTGGGTTTTACCTTAATGATCTTTAGTAGTTGCGATGCTTGCTAGAGTTCCAATCATAAGTGCATATGATCCAAGAAGAGACAGTATGTTAGCTTATGCCTCTCCCTTATATGAAATTGCAATGATGACTACCGATCTTGTTAACAATTGCCTAGGATAATTCCGCACACCGGCCCATCATTATTCCACACTCGCTATTTATAATATATAGTAATATATTCTAACTTCATGATAACAACACCTATTTTTATATTTTAGTTCTCCGATATCATGCAAAGTTATCCTCTTCATACCCACAACGTAGTTTTATTTCTCGTTTCTAGATGGAAGCAAACGTTTGGTGTACGTAGAGTCGTATTAGTGGCAGATAGGACTTGAGAGAATATTGATCTTACCTTTAGCTTCTTGTGGGTTCGACACTCCATACTTATCACTTCCACCTTTGGAAATTGCTACGATGATTCCTTGCACTTGTGGATTATCAAGCTCTTTTCTGGCGCCGTTGCCGCGGAGCAATAGCGTGGGGTTGATATTTTTGTGTATGCTTGTTTGCTTTCTTAACTAAGTAGATGTTGTTTTCCCTTTTGTTTTTCTTTAGTTGTGGGTGAAACAAACAAAAAATTACAAAATGCAAAATAAAAATAATAAAAAAATTATTTGTCTCTTATGCATAAAACCCTTTTCGAAAAGAGAAGTGATTGGAAGGTTGTGCATTGGATAAGTGAGGGTCGACCTTGAACACTTGTGTTCATGCTGATGGAAACAACATAGAATTTTTCATGGAAGTTTACTAAAAATAATTATCCCCTTGTATATATCCATTGTATTAGAAAAATAATGTGCCAAGGTTTACGTTTAGAATGCTTCAATTGCTTGTTTGGTGTGTGCACCAGAAAAAAACAGAAACTTTTGCTGTAGTATTTGAATTTTCATTTTTTACTGGAGCATGATAAAATCTTGAAATTTTTACACAGTACTGCTCTACAAATTGTTTAGATTCTGCTAATTTTTTAGAATTTTTTAAGTTATATAAGTATACAGAAGTTCCAGATTGCTATAGACTGTCCTGTTCTTGACAGATTCTGTTTTCTATCTGTTGTTCACTTATTTTGATGAATCTATGGGTAGTATCGGGGGGTATGAACCTCGCGAAGTTGGAATACAGTAGATATAATGCTAATATGATATTGGAACGAGTTTACAACAGTACCTAAAGGTAGTGATTTGCTTTATTATACCAACGGATCTCACAAAGTTTTTTGTTAAGTTTTGTGTGGATGACGTGTTCGAAGAACGAGGAGTTACCGATAAGACAAGAATAAGGAGAGGCAAGAGTTCAATCTTGGGGATGCCCAAGGTACCCCAAGTAAATATTCCAAGGATACTCAAGCATCTAGGCCTGGGGATGCCCCGGTTGGCAGCCTATTTTATTCCTCAACAATTATCGGTATACCTCGGTTTTTGTTTTATTCACATGATATGTGTCTTTTGAGTTTATTTTTCCTTCATTTTAATTTATGCACCATGCTAGTGTGAGATAGCCCTTCATTGATTTGTAGAATGCTCTTTGTGCTTTACTTAAATCTTTTGAGTATGTCTTTATAGAATGCTCTTTGTGCTTCACTTAAATCTTTTGAGTACGGCTTTATAGAATGCTTCGTGTGCTTCACTTATATATTATGAGCTTGGATGTTAGTAAATCTATATTAATTGTAGAATGATCCATGAACTTCACTTATATCTTTTGGAGCATGAATAAAACTATCATCGGAATTGGGCTTGGAAGAGTATCATTATAATATCATGCCTAGCTAAAAAGGCATTAAAGAAAAGCGCTTGTTGGAAGACAACCCAATATTTATCCTTACTGTTTTTGTGTGTTCACATGATTAAGTAGTAACCATGTTTTATAGCTTTTGTTTCAATAAAGTGCCAAGTAAGACCTTTGGGATGGCTTATGGTGATAGTTGATTTGATCTTGCTGAAAAACAGAAACTTTTGCATCCAGTAAAATAATTTTAGAAAATCACATAAGTGTGCTTTTGATCTATTTTTTTACAAAATATTGATATAAAAATTTCCTAGGTTTTCCTAATTTTCAGAATTTTTGGAGTAGCAGAAGTATGGCTATTCTTCCAATCATTACAGACTGTTCTATTTCTGGTAGATTCTGTTTTCAATGCATAGTTTGCTTGTTTTCTAGTTTCTATGGCTTATATTGCTCAATATAAACTGTAGAAATGATATGGTATAGTGGGAATTGTGTGAAAAAATTATGAATCTTACATTGACAGTACCAAAGTGAATGATTTACTCTTTATCATACTAACCCATCTCACGAAGTTCCGTAAGTTTTGTGTGATTGAAGTTTTCAAGTTTTGGGTGAGATATCGATATGAGGAGAATAAGGAGTGGAAAGACCCTAAGCTTGGGGATGCCCAAGGCAACCCAAGGTAATAATCAAGGAAGACTCAAGCGCCTAAGCTTGGGGATTCCCCGGAATGCATCCCCTCTTTCGTCTTCAAAACCATCGGTATACCTTACTCAGAGCTATATTTTTATTCGTCACATGATATGTGTTTTGCTTGGAGCGTATTTTCATTTTACTTGCTGTTTGAGTAAAATCATTGGATCTGAAATCTTGAATGAGAGAGAGTCCTCCCATGGCTTGTTAATTATTTGACTACTCATTGTTCTTCACTTATATCTCTTTGGAGTAGTTTGTCATTTACTCACGTGCTTCACTTATATCCTATGAGTAAATGGTTCAAAGAATTTAATATCATAGATCTGAAATTATATATGCATCATATGCTTATCCCATGGGGAGTAATAACTTCACTTATAAGAAGTATAGGTGGTAAAATTTGTTAAAAGTTAGCAACCTCAACATTGGTCACTTGAACAATTCATGAAAGAATATTGAAGGAAGAGAGATTTCACATATAAATATACTATCTTGGACATCTTCTATGATTGTGAGCCCCATTAATTATTTTCAAACTTGAGCAAATTAGTTGAAGTTGGACAAGGAAGACAACGTAATGAGTTATGTTTGGGTATATTTGCATAGAAGTTATATTGTTATGGATCCTCTAACATGTGATGCTTGCTTAGGATCTTTTGCTAGCCAAAATTTTGTACTAAGTAGAGATACTACTTGTTTATCCAAAACCCTTAAACACAGTTTCATGCCATGAGTGTCCACCATATCTACCTATGGATTGAATAAGACCCTTCAAGTAAGTTGTCATCGGTGCAAAAAGCAATAAAAATTGCTCCTAAATATGTATGATCTTTTATTGTAAGGGAAAATAAGCGTTGTACGAACTTGTGGTGGTAAAGAAATAAAAGGGACGGACTGCATAATAAAGGTTGCTATCACAAAGGGCAATACAACGTGACGTTCCTTTGCATTAAGGGTTTGCACATCCAACATTTAAAAGCGCATGACAACCTCTGCTACCCTCTGCGAAGGGCCTATCTTTTACTTTCATGTATTTACTTTTATGCAAGAGTCAATAGTATCCCTTCCTATTTCAACCTCTATTCTTTAGTTGGCAAGCATCATGTTGTGGGGAAATATCCAAGCATATATGGCCATTCAAATATATTTGATCATGAATTATTATTATTGACAATTATCTATATGATAAATAAGTTGGGAGGCGAAACATTAAGCCCCTACCTTTCTCTGTGTTTGACGGATGCTATTTTGTAACATCCCAATTTTCAATTTGGATGTTATACATAGGTCATCATGTGCATATCATATTTTAGTTGCATTTTGGTTGTGATCCTAGAAATATTAAGCAACTCAAGGACCCACGGAGAGAGTTGGGGATTTCATTATTTTCATATTTGAATTTTTGTCAAATTTGAAAAGAGGATCTTTTGGGTTTTAATATTTTTTCTCTCCGAAATATTTCCAATATTACAAATAAATGAGAGGAGATAAAATGACTTCTCCAAAATAAAATAAATATTGGAGGAAAAATGTTAAAATCAAATAAATATTTTATTTGATTTTACTCGAGATTTATTTGAATTAGAAAAATATGCATTTTTCAAAATTGCATTTTTAGGCCAGAAAAATGTTCACTTTGTTTTAAATTTTTTATTTAGCCGTTGAAAATTGTTTTTGGCATTTTTAGAATTTTTTATATATTTATTTAGGATTTTTCTTCGGTGGATTTTATTATTATTATTATTTTAAAAAGTCGCGCGCCCGACTGGGCCAACGGCCCAGCCTAGGGGTGGGCATAAAAACCGACGAACCGAAGACCGAACCGAAGCCGATACCGAAAAAACCGAATTTTCGGTTTTTCTTGTTGCTACAGTAAATTTCGGTTTTCATCTTTGTTAACCGAATTAAATTCGGCAGCTTCGGTTTAATACCGATTCACCGAAGCAGAAACCGAAGTAATCAACGAACAGTAGAAAGATTAGCCTCTCGGTGCCCACGTAGCTTTTTATTTTTTTGAGGGAACGGTGCCCACGTAGCTAGCCAGGGTACGAGTCAATTTCAAAAAAAAGCCAGGGTACGAGTCAGTGGCCGCAGGCACATGTACGTGGGCTGACCACATGTACGTGGTAGTACACTATGAAGGCCCAGTATTCTTGTGAATGGCATCTCGCAGCCCGTGTTGCTCTTCGCTAAAAAAGGCAGTGGTGTGCGAGCGTTCGACCAGGGTAACTTTAGTCCCACATCGCTTGGCTAAGGAAAAAAGGTGGGGACTTGCGGCTATATAAGAAGGTGCTCTGACGATATTTGTTGAACGCAAGGTCCATTCGGTATTAACCGAATACCACACGGAATCAGTCGGTTAACCGAATTTTCGGTTTCCTATTTTATGTTTGAATTTTTGGTTTCTAGTTCTGCAAACCGAATTTGAATAAAAACCGAACGGTAGAAACCGAAAATTCGGTTTATACCGAAAGGCCCACCCCTAGCCTAGCCCAGCCGGGCCAAGCCCAGCGCCGCACCGCACCGCCTCGCGCCGCGCCCGTGTCCGTGCCGGACTCCAGCGAGAGTCCGGGTCGCCGCCGCCTCGCCGACCCCCTCTCCAAGTCGGAGACCCGGGGGGGGCTTTATAAGCCGCCTGTCGTGGATTTGTCACGGCAGATGTCCTAGTGTGAGGACTTAGTCGTGAGGCCAACGCATCTATGTGGTAGCTTGAGAGGGGTTGAGCGGAATCGAGAGACGCAACACAAGACAAGGATTTAGACAGCTTCGGGCCCCGGGAAACATCATCCGGTAAGAACCCTACCTGCTGTTTGTGGCTAGGTCTTATTATCATCATGAGGGAGTCACCGTAAACCGGCTCTCCCAGTTATGTCTAGCCCTAAGATTATTTTCTCTGTTACTTGACCCTCTTGGGGTGCCCTGCCCCTCCTTATATAAGTTGAAGGGGCGGGTTACATGTAGAGTCCAACTCGGATTAAGACTTAAACTATTCTGACTTCTCTTCATGGGCTTCTTAACGTCTTGGGGTTCATAACGTCTTGGGCTTCATAACGTCTCGGGCTTCATAACTCCAGGCGACTCTATCTGCCGAGTTATGACTGTCAACCAGTTATCATTGTCTGCTGGGTTATGACTGTCAACCAGTTATCACTGTCTGCCGGTTTATGATTGTACGCCGGGTTATGACTGTCAACCAGTTATCACTGTCTGCCGGTTTATGATTGTACGCCGGGTTATGACTGTCAACCAGTTATCACTGTCTGCCGGTTTATGATTTTCTTAACACCTGCCGGGTCATCATATGACTTAACACCTCCCGGTTTACCACCTGCCGGTTTACCGTCTGTCTTAGCCATCTATCTTAACTGTCTGTCTTAACTGTCTGCCGGTTTACCATCCGCCGGTTTACCAAGTCCCAGCCAGGTTATGACTCCGGCCGGGTCATACCGCGGGGTATATCCCCGACATTAGCCCCCAGTTTAATTTGGATTTATCCATGTTAAACTGATCCTGATCATCCTGAAGTCCTTGTCATTTCCTTCTTCTAGAAAATCCGGGTCAATAGGCCAGCTTCATAATCAATTTGCTGATATTAGTTTGTCACAGAGAAATATTATGAAGAATAACTCCTTTGACTCAGCTCCCAATGCTTAACGAAAATATTGGTCTTTGAAATACTCATCAGATCTTCAGCCGGTTTATGAATGTAGAACTTGCTAGTTTATCATTGCAAAAATTGTCGGTTTATAAATATTGATGGCACCGGGTCATAATTGTGGTTAACATCAAGCTTGAAAATATACCTCCTTTGTATGCATATCACTTGTAGCCCCCAAGTCTTAAGAAGGGAGCGTAGTAACTGCTTTAAGACTTGCTTCAATATAAATGTTACAATCTTGAAGAAATCCAGTTTGTTCATCACTGGTCATAAACTGAGTATTCCATATATGTAGCCCCCAAGTGCCGGGTTGTCATGCTTGCAGGAACCTGGGACTTGTAATTTCCTGATGTTCATAAAAACTTCAACCAGTGTAGCCCCCATGGGCCGGGTCATTATACAAATAATGAGCATGGACTTTGAAAATATGATCATGTAGACTTTAACAGCAACGTGTAGCCCCCAAGGGCCGGTTTAGTAAGATAATACTGAGCTGGGACTTTATGTATACTTCATTGAAAATAACATCATATGATGTAACTCTCATCACGGGGCTTGAACCCACGTCCACAAGGTTAAGAGCTTTGTGCTTTACCAACTGAGCAATGAATCTCTCAATATAATGGATTAAAACTTGTGTATCTTGAATTTTGACAGGAGCAATTGGTAGCCCCCAAGGGCCGGCTCATTACACTGTGATGAGTCGGGTCTTCAATGAGGTGAGCAAAAATGACTTTGCATGAGCCCCCAAGTGTCATGGTGCATGCTTGCAGCGACATGAGACTTGCATATTTGATATAATGTCAACTAAAATAATCTAGCCCCCAAGTGCCGGGTCGTAAGCCTGCAGCGACTCGGGACTACTCCTTCAATTGTAGAATAAATCATATTCATTGATAATATAATAGCCATTGCGCTAAAGCGACTTTGAAAACCTTAATCATAATACTGGTTATTGATAACCATAATAAAAATCCAGCCATATTGGCTATTAAAGATTTGAATAATATACCCAATGATTTATAAGCGCATGGTTCCAATGGCGCAATCCAAATATATACTGGCGACTTATAGTCGAAACCAGGCCGGGTCAATAAGCACCGGATTATAACTGATCATGTACTGACAACTTATAGTTGAAAGCCAAGCCGGGTCAATGAACACCGGTTTATCAGAAAATATTATAAATCTTATCCAAGGAAAAAGAACTTGGCAAATAAAAGCATAAAAGGAACATGCGAGGCTTTTCACGGGCTGCCAGGCCCCAAATCGAGGCTTTTCATGGGCTGCCAGGCCACTGAGTTAAACCATTTTACAAAGCCTTTTAAGATGGACCTCAATCTTTAACCAATCGTCGTTTTAACTTTGACAAGTTCAGGGTCTATGATATTAACTTGTCAAAAGTTCGGCGGGTCATACCAGGATTACCTGCACGGAGTGGCTTACTTAAAAGGCAGGATAACCCGGGGTTTTAGGTGAATACACCTGGCTTCCAAGCCGTGGCTTGATAGCCTATTACAAGTGTAGATCCTTTGTTCATTGCGAAGCAAAGAATCCCCAAGCAATATTTTGAGCTGTGCTTAGTGGGTGCCTATGTTTGAGTTGTGCTTTTGCAACACTCTCTTTGGCCCCTAAGTAATATCTCTGGTGGCCTTGCGCCGATCAAGAGGTGTAGCTATGGTTCGATTATGACCAAGCCCCCAAGTGATTTCTCTGGTGGCCTTACGCCAATCAAGAGGTGTTGCTATGGTTCAAATACGACCAAGCCCCCAAGTGATCAATAATATGATAAGCCAATAAGGCAGGATACCCATGTTTGAACCGCGCATCATTGCAGCAGGTCCTCTTCGGCAACCTTTAACTTTTTGCAAGAGATAAATTCTTCTTGAACCGGGATTTCGAACCGGATATTGAGAGCGTCAGAGCTTTGCAAGAGATAGTTTCCTCTTAAACCGGATTTGAACCAGATACTAAGGGCTTCAGCGCTGTGTGGGAAACAGGATTTCCCTTAAACCGGACTATAAACCGGAAGCATCATTGTGAGCCGGAATATTTCTGATGGCCTTTAAATTTTCATCATTATAATAGTAGCCTCCGGGACCGGGTTATCTTTCCCTTCAACATCCTGGGGCACTTGAATCTGCTGAAACTGGCAAGACTTGCTGAGTCATATCATCGTAGCCCCCGAGTCTTAAGTTGACTTAAGGGGTTGTCTTGAGATTCTCCGTACTTGACCATAGCAGAAGGTATATATCATTGGTGTTGATAACGCGACGTAAATCCACAGAAGGTTGAGGTGACTGCGGTGGGTTATAAGTGATCCCGTATGAGCCGTGTTAGCAACTCGGCCAATGGTTCCTTCCAACTGGCTGTTTGAAGTTGACCAAACTATAGTGGCAGCGATTTGTGCGCATGTCCATTGAACCATCCAGCGCAGACGGCGGCCGATGAAAATTTGCCTCCAATTTGTTGGAAGAAAACCGGGCTACCCAAGCAGTGACCTGCTCATACTCAATAAATAGCTCATGCAAACAGGTGCGGCCCGGTGTATTGATGTAGACCAGGCCGCGAGAGACGGACGACAAAGATGACCACAACATCAGAGGAAACTCGGACAGATGAGTCGACCGCGGCATTGTAAGCCGGCGCGGACGAGCGAGTTAATTCCCAGGGACGGTCCTGGTGAGTTGAAGTAGTCTGGGCCGTAAGGGCGGCGGCTTGCGCGCATCCATTTACCGGGTAATGAAGCACGGACGAATACCGGGTGCAATGTTGCTAGTACGTGCTCCGTATCCATGGTATAAACCACATTTGTAGTGAATAATTGTCCTGCGTACAAAAAATACAGCAGGGCGGAGTAGTTGTTTGTCGAAGGAAATCAACATGTACTTAACAAAATATGTAAGATAAATATCACCTGATTTTTAGGTGACAGATGATCATTATATGGCGTTCGTAGATAACCAAGAACTTGTGTGTTGATCCTTTCAAGGGCCTTGCCAGAGTTCGCCGTAGTTTGTATAATCTTCACTCCAAGAAATTGGGGCATATTTATCCTCGGGAACGCGTCGTATATCTTCTGATATGATCAAAAGTTTTTTTCAACACTTAACCACTTTGACTTTTCTTCTATTGTTTCCATCAGCGCAGGGGTGTAGGAAGGGATCAGCCTGCAGGGCCAGGGCGGCCGGGTTAGCACCTGCTGGTTGGCGCAGGGCGTCTCACCGGAGGCCTGAGGCAACGGGGAGGAGCCGGCGCAGCGGTTGATCTGGGAAGCGGGCAGGGCGGCTCGAGGTGGCTCGGAACGGGACGCAGCGCAGGGGGTAGCTGAAGTGTCGGGCGTGACCGGAGGGCGGCGAAGCCAACAGTAAACCGGCCCAGGCGACCAACATGAGCAGCAATAGTAAACGGACAGTGAGCCGGCGTGGGCGACCAGTATGAGCAGCAGTAGTAAACCGGCGCCGGCCTAAACAGGGCGGGTCGCGGTGAGCCGGCGCACGTTGGTTGAAGGACTTCGATGGGTGTCTTGGCATAGGTGGCTCAGCGCAATGGAGGTGAGGCCAGGCTTGCGGTGGTGACTTAGCAGCAGAGGCTGGGGCGATTTGAAGACGCCAAGCGACGGTGGCGGCTTGTCAACAACACCAGGTGAGACAGAGGTGGATGAGGAGGCCGGCGACTTGGCGCGAGATGACTAAGGCGAGGCGACTCACAAAGGCGGTACACCGGCCGGTCCATGTTGCGGCTTGATGTGCAGCGGAGGCAAACAAGGCGAAGTTGGCAACGTGACAACGGCGCACGGCAACCTGATGATGATGCGGCAGTGAAGGTGAGGCCGGGTTAAAACGGCGCTGAACAAGGGGAGGCCATGGCGGCTCGACTGGCGATTCAGCGAGGCTGGGTCCGGGTTGGAACCGGAGATAGGGCGACTTAGGGTGGTCCTCCGCGGTCCAGAGGCAAGGCACGGCGGCTCAGTGCTTAACACCACGGTGGAAGTGACTCGAGGTCAGGTCAACTCGGCCCGGACGATGCGACTTCGATGCAAAGGCGTGGTCAGGCGATTTGAGGCGCTGGACCGTAATAGAGACGGCTCGGCAGGGGCCAGCTCGGTGGTTGAAGGCGCTCGCGAGGGCGTGGATGTAGACGGTGACCTGGCGACACGGCGGTTTAGAAGTAGAAGGGTGCCGGGCAGAACGGCGCGCGGTCATGGCCGGTTCAACGCCGGAGAAGCGACCCGGTGGATCCATCCACGACAGCCGGCCAGATTGTGCAACAGTCCCGGCGGCTCGACAGTGACCGCGAGGCAGAGCCACAGTGATTATAGTAGGCATCTTGGAACGGCGGCTCACAACAGCTCAACGCGGCCGTGTTGGCGGCTTGAAGGCAGGATAGGAATGGCCCGCAGCAGCTCGAAGCGAGCGGTGACCGTGGCGAGCAGTGACCGTGGCTGGCCACGACGCGGGTCAGAGCAGCGGGCGTGCTCAAATGGCAGAGCTCCGGCGTAGCTATAGCAGCTCGTCACGTGGTCGAGGTAAACTGGCCGAGGAGAGTGGTGATGTGGCAGGTGGCAACGGAGAGGAGTGCGAGGAGGCCTGTTCGATGTGGAGCCATGTTGGAGAAGCAGTAAACCGGCGGGTGTTGTAGAAGGAGGAGCGGGACCGGCTCACGGGGCAACGACGACCCGGCGATGGCGGCAAATTGGGAGGCCCTCACCATGGCTGAGCCGTCTCTCACGGCGTTGAAACCGGGCGACCCAACTCGGCGGGTCGGAAAGACGCCGGCGGGTCGAACAACGAGGGCGCGACATTGGCGACTGACCCGGAGGCGATGGGAAGCCGTGGCAGTAACTCGGCCCTGGCAGATGGTAGTGGCTCGGAGCTCGTCACGAAGGCACGAAGGCGAGGCAACGGGAGGCCGGAGGTGCTCCGTGAGGGCAGGCCGCAGCGGTTTACAGACGCCGCACCGGCGGGGGTGGCTCGAGGCAACGGAGGTCGGCGACTTAGCGTAGTGGAAGAAAACTGCCGGCAGCCTATCGTCGGTGGTTCAGTGATTCAGCAATGGAGCAAGCCGTCTCGATGCCGTGAACAAATAGTAGTGGCCAGACAGCGCGGTAAACCGGCAAGGGCCTTCGGACGGTGGCGGTTCAGCACGGCGGAACGAGGCGGAGCTTGGCGTGGGTGACGACTCGGCATCGGTGACTTGGCGCGCGCGGTGAACAGCACGGCAGTGCAGGTGAAGCCGAGTTAAAACGGCGCTGAACTAGGGGAGGCCATGGCGCGACTGTCAGAGGCAATCCAGAAGCAGACGACTGTGGTTGTGACCGGCTTGGCGGAAGCGGCTCATCGCACGGCAAAGGGCTCAAAGCAGAGACGAGGCAGGTCAACCCAGGCGTTTGACTCCTATGCCGGGTCGTAGAGGTTGTGGGAAATCCTGTTCTTGTACAATGGTTGCACGTGAAAGCCTGATGGTATGTTTGTTCTGTTTGCCTCTCGGGAACTGACCCGTTCGCAGATTTTGGTTTTTTCTTCCAAGTATACGATCACCTCATATTTGGCCAGTGAAACCTTATCCATTTCAGACCGGTGGCGATTTAGTAATAGCGGCGGCTTGCGGTGGCAGCGGGCCCTCTCCTGGAGATCTTATGAAGCGCCGACGGATCATGGTCAACCAACTGGATCAACTCTTAATTAGGATCCCTCCAAGAACTCAACACCACCGTGCGCTTGCCCCACGGTGGGCGCCAACTATCGTGGATTTGTCACGGCAGATGTCCTAGTGTGAGGACTTACTCATGAGGCCAACGCATCTATGTGGTAGCTTGGGAGGGGTTGAGCGGAATCGAGAGACGCAACACAAGACAAGGATTTAGACAGCTTCGGGCCCCGGGAAACATCATCCGGTAACAACCCTACCTGCTGTTTGTGGCCAGGTCTTATTATCATCACGAGGGAGTCACCGTAAACCGGCTCTCCCAGTTATGTCTAGCCCTAAGATTATTTTCTCTGTTACTTGACCCTCTTGGGGTGCCCTGCCCCTCCTTATATAAGTTGAAGGGGCGGGTTACATGTAGAGTCCAACTCGGATTAAGACTTAAACTATTCTGACTTCCCTTCATGGGCTTCTTAACGTCTTGGGCTTCATAACGTCTCAGGCTTCATAACTCCAAGCGACTCTATCTGCCGAGTTATGACTATCAACCAGTTATCATTGTCTGCCGGGTTATGACTGTCAACCAGTTATCACTGTCTGCTGGTTTATGATTGTCCGCCGGGTTATGACTGTCAACCAGTTATCACTGTCTACCGGTTTATGATGGTCTGCCGGTTTATGATTGTCTTAACACCTGCCGGGTCATCATCTGACTTAACACCTGCCGGTTTACCGTCTGTCTTAGCCATCTGTCTCAACTATCTGTCTTAACTATCTGCCGGTTTACCATCCGCCGGTTTACCAAGTCCCAGCCGGGTTATGACTCCGTCCGGGTCATACCGCGGGGTATATCCCTGACACCGCCCGAGGCCGCCGCCTCCTCCTCGTCTCGCCAGCCGCCGCCGCGCCTCCAAGAAGCAGCAGCAGCCCCCCCGCGGCGCCGCTCCGCCGCCGCCCACCGACGCTGCCCTGCCCCGCCACAGCCCCGCCGGAGCCGCCGCCCGCCGCCGTTGACCCGCCGCCGGCGAATCGGTAAAAACCGCCGCCGGTATTTTTGGTTTAGATCTAGATCGTTTTTTGTTTAGGGTTAGGGTTTTCTCGGTTTTCCCGGTTTTCTCCGAGCGGTTCTATTTAGCGGACGTTCGCCCGAACGCTTCTGCTCGCGAACGCGTTCGTTCGTTTAGTTCTGTTAGCGAACGTTCGTTCGTTAGTCTTTTTCTTTTTATTTTATTTTCGGTCAGGGACCTATCCGCGATTATTTTTACCGCAGATTAGCCCCTCATCTTCAAACCCTCGCAACTTTTCAACCGTTCGTCTAAATCCAGTGAAACCAACACCAAAATCTTCGTCTCAAACCCCTCTTTCCAGTTAATGAACTTGAACATGATTTTGACAATTTAAAATTTTGGTTGCAAGCAGATTTGGATTCAAATTTCTTTTGATCGTAGTTTCAGTTCCGTAGCTCCGATTTGATTGATTCTTTTTGCAAATCGAAGCACTTTAGTTGAACTTTCAATTTGTACTTTCTTATCTGAGTTTTACCCTTGCATCTATGAGTGAGTGCTTATGTATGCTATTGTTTGTTTGCGATAGAATTTCCGGAGTGCGAAGCGTGCTACTACGAGTCTATGGTTTGCGGATCGTCAGCAAGGCAAGTAACACTTTGATCATACCCTTTATTACCTAGTTTTTATGCATTAGTTTCAACCCTCAAACATTGCATGAGTAGGATTTGATAACATGTGGGTTTGGGAAGTAGTTGATGAGGTAGAACCTATTGTTCCTTTATATCAAACCCTGGGAGTTACTTCTACGATATGCTTATACTGCTATGCTATGCTCGTAGACGTGGATTGGTTGAGTGTATCCATGACAGATGTGAGAGTTGTTAATTAATGGTAAACTTAAGGTGGCTACTTGAATACGCATCTGGGTGGATTAGTTGCTGGCACCTGGAGAATCCAGTGTTGTCCTAGGATATCCCAGAGTACCCGTGTGATCATCCTCTGGTTCGCCACCCAGGCTCAAAGGGATCATAAGATTATTCATGCTAGAAACTTCTGTGTGCAGCCACAAGCCATTATGGGCTCTGGCATAGTTGAGTATGTTGCATGACCTCTTTCAGTGGTAGGCTAGCAGATGTAGGGGAAAGTAGGTGTAACTGTCCACCCAGAGTAAAGAGTTAATGTTTCTGAAAGACTGTGTCTCGGTCATCCGTTTCTCAAACACCATGTAGTGCGAGAAATCCAACGGAGGAGATCGAGTCTTGTGGGGAAAAGTGCGCAAACCTCTGCAGAGTGTACAAACTAATCATGGTTAGACGTGTCCCCGGTTATGGACATCTTGAGTATCTGGTTCTTGAATTATTGATTCGATCTCATCACTCTAAATTAAATTGTTGGGTTCTTAATACTGTTTAATTGGGATTGAGTTGGAGGAACCTTCTCAATGTTTATCAATCACCATGATAGTTAAACAAAATATATTCCTTTGTTGTAGGAAAAAATTGGCTTTTCGCAAAAAAATGATAACCATAGAGCCTCCACCAGCCATATATGCATGTAGTGTTAGCATTTATCTTGTTCATTGCTCTACAGTGTTATATTGCCAGCATATTCCATGTGCTGACCCGTTTCGGGCTGCAACGTATTATGTTACGGACTTTTCAAACGAAGAGTAAGGTGCGCTAGGTCGTTTGTCGTGCACTCAGCTATGCCGTTGGAGTTGATGGAGTCATTTACCTTCGATGCTTCCGCATTTATCTTATTTAGAAGGCCTTAAGCCATATTATTGTAATAAGTTCTCTTTCGAGACATTCGATGTAATAAGTGTGTGATGGCACTCTGTTATTAATCCTTCAAGTACTGTGTGTGTCAGCATTACGATCCAGGGATGACACTTAAGCACAAAGATTTGACCGTTTGAGGTCGGATCACTACATATTTGTTCTAATGCTTTGAGTGTTAGCAATGATGGAAGACTATATGATAGTTGAGTATGTGGAATTTGCTAAATCAAAGCTCTTACATAGACCCTTCTTGAAAATAAGATGAATTGCAATTGTTTGATGCCTAAGAACCTGGTTTGTTAGTTTTCAAGAAACTTTATGGTTTATACTTTAACTTGTGAATAGCTTGCTACTTGATCATGAGAAGTTTTATGAGATGAGCTACTGTTTATGATATATAATGATGCTAGAAAAAGTGTTTGGAACTATGATTGATCAAACTTATACACTATGCTAGCATTCACACTTCATAAATTATTTCTTTTATCATTTACCTACTCGAGGACGAGCAGGAATTAAGCTTGGGGATGCTGATACGTCTCCTACGTATCTATAATTTATGAAGTATTCATGCCATGTTTATAACAATTTTATATAGTTTTGGTATGATTCGATTAGAACCAACCCGGACTGACGTTGTTTGTAGCAGAACTACCGTGGTGTCGTTTTTGTGCAGAAATAAAAGTTTTCGAAATGGGCTAAAAATTTACGAAGAATATTTTTGGAAAATATAAAAAACACTGGAGCGAAAAGATACCAGAGAGGAGTCCCCGGGTAACCACAAGGGTGGGGGCGCCCCCACCCCCCTAGGGCGCGCCCCCTACCTCGTCACCGCCTCGTGGGCCCCTTGACATGTCCCCGACGCCAAACACTCCTATAAATTTAGGAAACTCCAGAACGAAACCTAGATCGGGAGATCTGCCGCCGTAAGCCTCTGTAGGCACGAGAAACAAATCTAGGCCCTCTCTAGCACCCTGTTGGAGGGGGCCGTCATCACCGGAGGCCATGGAGGAGGTTCCCCGAGGGGGCCATCATCGCCATGGAGGCCAAGGACCAGAGGGAGAACCTCTCCCCATTTAGGGGGAGGCAATGGAGGAGGAAGCACAAGGGGGAGAACCTCTCCCCCTCTCCCTCGGTGGCGCCGGAGTGCCATCGGGGGAACCATTGCCGTGGTGATCGTCTTCATCAACATCACCATCTTCATCACCATCCTCGTCCCTTTTATGCGGTCCACTCTCCCGCACCCTGCTGTAATCCCCTACTTGAACATGGTGCTTTATGCCACATATTATGATCCAATGATGTGTTGCCATCCTATGATGTTTTGAGTAGTTTCTTTTGTCCTTTGGGTTGATTGATGATCTAGATTGGTTTGAGTTGTATGTTTTATTTTGGTGCTGTCCTATGGTGCCTTCCGTGCCGCGCACACGTGAAGGATTCCCGGTGTTGGGTGTTGTAATACGTTCCTGATTCACTTATAGTGGGTTGCTTGATTGACAGAAGCATAAACTAGAGTAAGGGGGTTGTTGCGTATGGGATAAAGGGGACTTGATACTTTAATGCTATGGTTGGGTTTTACCTTAATGATCTTTAGTAGTTGCGGATGCTTGCTAGAGTTCCAATCATAAGTGCATATGATCCAAGAACAGAAAGTATGTTAGCTTATGCCTCTCCCTCATATGAAATTGCAATGACGACTACCGATCTTGTTAACAATTGCCTAGGCTAATTCCGCACACGGATCCATCATTATTCCACACACGGGAGGAGGGGTGGCCACTCCGGCCCCGGCGGCCACCCCTCCTCCCGCCGGCTGCCGCTCCGGTGCTGGCGGCCACCATCCATCCGTCCACCTGGCTGTCTCTGGGCCCTTTGTGGGTAGTTTTTTGGCCCTTGCGTGGCCATGGATCCTCCCTCTCTCAACTTTGCTCGAGGTAAAGAATTTCAGTTCTCTATGAGACAAAAGTTTGGTCATCCGGTGGTGTTTTCCCCTGGTTTTCGTCAACGTGAATTCACTTTGGTGGTTTCCTTTTGCCGTGCTCGATTTCGGTTGGATTGTCACACAGTCAGTGTCACGTTGCAATCTTGTTTTGGCGGTTATCCACAGGGGTTTCGTGTGCTACATCTCAAGGACAGATCATTCAAGTTTTCGGTTGCCTCCAAAGCAGTGGGTTTTGAAATTTATAATCAGGGGCGGGTGGTTGAGAAGGATTTTGAGTTAGTGTTCAATCTTTGGGGTTTTGGAGGACCGAACTGGTTACGTGAAGAACAACTTTTTTATCGCGAGGAAGAAGCTTCTTGGACTTTGGTCAGGTCTGGATCACGCCCACGCTCCGCCGCCGGTAGTTTTTCCGGCGATCAACCACGGCAGTCGGTTTTTGCTAGGTTAGCGAAGTTTCCGACCGTCAGCAGTAATGTGGCCTCGGGCAATAATGTGCACTCATTGCGCAATATTAATTCCTCGGGCGAGGATCTCGCTGCGGGTTCGTCGCGCGGGAATCTGGCTCACTCTAATTTCTCTTTTCAGTGCTAGGCGTGTGGCAAGTTGGGCCATTTTGCTAAGGAGTGCAATGCCATTCGCCTACCTGGGCTTTTTCCTTATCTCCGGTTTGACACTTTCCCCAGCCCATCGCCTGAGGCCTGGGACCTAGATGCGGTCCATGACTGGTTCCAGTCAGTTGGCCCAGCCCGCGAACCTCCGCTCGTTTCCTCTTTTAGTGAGCTTTGTTTGGGATCTTTTCCTAATTTCCAGCCTCGTCGTCCCCTTGCCTCCTCAACTTCTCCGCTCTGTTCCTCTGTCTCACCTCTGTGCACAAGCTCTGCTTCTAGTGCTTTGCGCCTCACTTCGCCGGTGATCTCGCGTTCTTCGGCGACGCCGATGGCCAACATCCCGATCGACCCACGCCCCTTTGTGCCACATGGCTTCAACATTCAGCAGGTTCCTGGGCGCAATGGTGTGGCTCGGGTGGTGCTACCGCAGCGCCCTCGTCGCCATGAGGACTGAGCGATTGCGACTATCCACCCTCTCCCTGCAGATGCTCCATTCCCCAATGTAAGAGATGTTCTTGAGGATTTTATTGTTGAACATAGACAGCTGGGGCTGCGAGATATCCAGCGTTGTCCGTTCAGTGAGGCATATGTTCGTCTCACGCGGGTTAGGGATAGGGACAAGTTGGTCCTTGATAGCCCCCACGAGTTTGGAGATGTGTTCATTAGTTTTGCGAGGCATGATGAGGGAAGGAATCACAGGAGGGTTCATCTTAACAGAGTGGTGTGGTTGCTTCTGACGGGAGTCCCTTTTGATTTCCGCACCACTGAAGATCTTGCTTGTGCTGTTAGTAAGTTTGGCCGAATGATTTCCTGGGACAAGGAGGATGACCACATGGGTCGCATTGTGGTCAAGGCAAGAGTTCTGAACTTGGATACCATCCCAAAAAGTTTGCGCTGGTCTGAAGGGGATGAATTTGAGGGGGACGGATGGTCTTCCTCCATCGAAGTGCTGGCCAGTGAGCTCCTTGGTGGAGGACCTGCAGATGAGGATCCTTTTCCTCCTGCTAATGAGGACCCGCACCCTCTACCTGAGATTGCTGTGCCTGCTGAGGGTTTTCATGTTGTTGCAGCCATAAATAATGAGGTGGATGTTCAGGTTGCTACAAATTGGGATAATTGGGACGATAACCATCAGCACGTCCATAATGCTGAGTTGGAAGATCTTCTGGATGTTGTACAACAGGAGGAAATGGCCTAGGCAGATGGTGAAGAGCTGCTTCCAGCTCCCAGTAATAGCAGTTTCTCTTCAGACATGTCCTTTTCTGAAGGAGACAATTCTCATATGTTTTTGCCTTCAGTTACTATGGAAGCCACTCATGCTAGGGCTGAAATTCCTGCAATTGCCCAACCTGCTGCTGTTGTGATGGCTACTGGACTGCAGAACATAATTCAAGCATACCAGTCAGATGATGAGGAGCCTCCTGTATTGCAGGAGCAAACCCAGGAGATGGCTGCTTTGCATGATCAGCCTCCTGCAGACCCACTTCAACATGTTGCCCCTCTTGCAACACAGGCTGCTCCTGATGTTTCTCCTCCCTTGGAGGTGGCTTCTGACCAACCTGCACTTCTGGAAGCAGCTTTGGAGCCTGTCATGTTTTCTGATCTTCCTATGACAACTGCTGGATCTTCAGCTCAAGTCTTGAAAGACAATGCTGAACATGTTATTACTGCTAGAGGAAGTTTACAGCCTGTGGAGAATTTAGAGGACCTCCAGTCAGGTCTCCAAGGTAACTGGGTTAATCAAATCAATGAACACTTTAACATGGCACCTTCCCTCCTTGGTCTGAAAAGTATTCAGATGGCTGCCACTGCTAACACTGAACTATCTGTTTCTGAAGAAGGCCTGTTACTGTGGAAGCAGCACTTTAAAGAGAAAGCATTGGACAACAGGAGCTCTTTCTCTACCAACATTCCTGTAAGTTGGTTTAATTTTATTGTCCACTTGCTCCTGTCCCCTGATAAGTTTTCCTGGACTGTCAATATGTTAAAATCTGGAATGTGGGATCTGTTCACTGCTGTGGAAAATATGGACCAAGCTTTTCTGTTTCATATACCTGACAAATGTCCTAACTCTCATGCACCAATCTGTCAGGTCATGGAGGAAGGTGAGCAGGACAAGGGTAAGGAGAATATTGGGGTAGCTGCAAATTTGCATGATGTGGAGTCACAGGCCTTGCTGCAACCTTTTGGCCAGGAAAATTTAAGGAAGAGGAGAAGTGGAAAAACTCCACTTGTGGAAACAGAGGTAAGAAGAAGTGACAGAATTAAGAAAGACAATGCTGGTTACAAGAGAAATTCCTATCCTAATAATAATTGTTTACCTTGCAATGCTGTCCCTCCCATCATCAAAAAATCAGTTGTTAAAAACCTCACTGCCTCTTTCTGTAAGGTTTCTAAGGGGGAACTGGAGGACATGCTGGCCAAGAAGCCCAAGAGAATGCAAGAGGAGGTTTTGGACAAGGTGCCCTTGGCCAAAGGAGAAGGACATGCCTCCACCTCTTCTTAATGTTTAGGGACCCTTCTTGGAGTGTTGTGTGGTGGGATTGTGTTTGTAGTTCCACACCACTTAGTTTGTTGCTGCTTTTGCCAATTGTAAGACTTGGATCTTGGTGCTTTCTGAACCTTGTATGCCTGTGGCTGTACTTTCCTGCTAGTCCTTTCATGTGTCATCTTTGGTTGCTCTGCTGGAATTATGTTATGTTGTGGATCAGGGCATTATGCCAGCTTCTTTCCTTTTTGCATGATGATCAAGTGATGGTGCTTGCTCTCTGGTACAAAATCTCAATTTGTTTCCATGAATAACAATAACAGAAACTGGAATATTCTAAATTGGAACATTAGAGGTATGAATTCTGAGGACAAATGCTTGGCTTTAAGACAGAAGATTGATGAGAGTGATTGTAATATTGCGTGCCTTCAAGAAACCAAAAGAGAGACCTTTGACACTGCCTACTTAAAAAAAATTTGCCCCTCTAGAATTAATAATTTTGCCTTCCTCCCCTCTGTTGGAGCTTCTGGGGGGCTCCTAATGGCCTGGAATGGCTCACAATTCTCTGGAGAAATCATTGCACAAAACAGGTTCTCACTTTCCATGCAGTTCACCAGTTTGCTTTCCAATCAGTCTTGGATTCTTTCAAATATCTATGGTCCATGTGACCCTCAAGACAAAATGGAGTTTATTAACTGGTTTCTAAATATTCACATGCCTGATGATGTTGACTGGATCTTAATGGGAGATTTCAACCTTATGAGGGCTCCATCAGATAGGAACAGACCTAGGGGAGATGTTAATGATATGCTTATGTTCAATGAGGCCATTAGTAACCAAGGTTTGGTTGAATTACCTTTGCATGGTAGAAAGTTCAGTTGGAGTAACATGCAGCATGATCCTTTGTTGGTCAAACTTGACTGGTTTTTCACTTCTGCCTCCTGGATGACTTCTTTCCCTAATACAATTGTACTACCACTTGCAAAACCTATATCTGATCACTTGCCCTGTGTAATTAAAATTGGTACTTCTATCCCAAAGGCAAAAGTATTCAGGTTTGAGAACTATTGGCTGCATCATTCTGATTTCAAACAAGTTGTTGCCTCTGCTTGGAGCATCCCAGTTGGAAACCTTGATTTTGTTAAGTCTTTGAATGCTAAGTTCAAGATCTTAAGAAGAGCTTTGAAGCTGTGGGCTAAATCTCTGTCGTGTCTGAAAACTACAATTGCAAAGTTAAATGAGCTCATCTTCATGTGGGATTTCTTTGAGGAATTTAGAGAGCTGGATACTCATGAATGGAGTTGCAGGGATATTCTTAAAGAACAACTGCTTATTCTACTGAGGAACCAACAGATTTATTGGAAGTAGGGAGGAAAAATCAAGGGGGTGAAGTTTGGAGATGAAAACACAAAAAAAAAATTCACACAAAAGCTTCCATCAATTACAGGCATAACCATATTGCTATTCTTCACAATGAGGACCAAATGGAGATCTCAGATCATGCTGGTAAAGCTGCTATTCTCTTGGATGCTTTCAAAAAAAGAATGGGCACATCCCAAGAAACCACAATGCACTTTGATCTAGTTTCTTTGTATGGGCAGAGACAACATGCAGATATTTTTGCTAATCTGGAATTGCCTTTTACTGCTGAAGAAATTGAAGCTGTTGTTCATGATCTCCCAAATGACAAGTCTCCTGGACCTGATGGTTTTAATAATGAATTCCTCAAGTCTTGTTGGGATATTATTAAAGAAGATGTGCTCAAATTCATTTATGATTTTCATGCAGGGCACATCTCCCTTGAGAGTTTGAACACTTCATTCATAACTCTCATTCCAAAGGGGAATTCTCCATTGACTGCAAATGATTTTAGGCCTATCTCTTTACTGAACAGCTGTCTGAAAATTGTTACTAAGCTGCTGGCAAATAGATTACAAAAGGTGATTCTGAAATTGGTACACATCAACCAATATGGATTCCTTAAAGAAAGATCTATTCATGACTGTTTGGGGTGGGCTTATGAATATTTACACCAATGTCATAAGTCAAAGGAGGAAATCATTGTTCTGAAATTGGATTTTGAAAAGGCTTTTGACACCATTGAACATCAGGCTATGTTGGATATTTTAATAGCAAAGGGCTTTGGGGACAGATGGCTTACATGGATCAAATTATTGTTTACTTCTGCATCCTCTGCTATATTACTAAATGGTGTTCCTGGAAAAAAAATTATTGCCTTAGAGGTGTAATGCAAGGGGATCCTCTGTCCCCTCTTCTCTTTGTGCTGGCTGCTGATCTACTTCAGACAATTCTCAATAAGGCAAGGCACCTGGGTTTGGTAACTTCTCCCTTGCAAGTAGAGTCATGCGCTAATTTTCCAATTGTCCAGTATGCCGATGACACCTTGGTTATTCTGCAAGAAGATGCAAAGCAATTACATTGCCTCAAAGCCCTTCTCAATACTTTTGCTGATGCCACAGGCCTTAAAGTGAACTACAATAAATCAAGTATGATTCCAATAAATGTGCCAGAAGAGAAGATGGAGATTTTAATAAATACTTTTCATTGCAAGAAGGAATCTTTTCCAATCAAGTATTTGGGAGTACCCCTAGGCCTTCATAAGCCTACTGTTGAGCAATGTTTTCCCCTTGTCACAAGACTGCAGAAGAAGATTGTGGGATTGTCCACCTTTATGACTTTGGCTGGGAGATTGTTGCTAGTGAAATTTGTCCTCAACTCATTATTGATATATCTCATGGGATGCCTTGATGTGCCTATTACCATCAAAACCCAAGGCATAAAATACTTGAGACATTGTCTTTGGAGAGGCCCTGATTTGGAGGACCATAGACCTGCCATGGTGGCATGGAGTACTATGTGTAGACCTAAAAATCAAGGTGGATTAGGAGTGATTGATATTTTTGTTCAGAATAAAGCATTGCTTCTCAAGAACCTGCATAAGTTCTACAACAGACACAATATTCCCTGGGTCAATCTGATTTGGGAATCTTACTACAGCAATGATTCTCTACCTGGTCATAGCTGGATGGGATCTTTTTGGTGGAAGGCAAACCTTAAGCTGATTGATAACTATAAGTCCTTGGCCAGATGCAACATAGGTGATGGAAAGAGTGCTTATTTTTTGGACTGATCTTTGGCACTCACATTGCTTGCAAGACATGTTCCCCCACCTATTCTCGTTTGTGAAAAACAAGGATGCTACTGTTCACACCATTCTCCAAACTGAATACTTAGAGGACCTATTTCATCTGCCACTGACTGTGCAAGCTTTCCAGGAATTTGAGGCTATAGAGGACATCTGCATTGCTTTAAGGGCCTCTGATACTTTGGATTGCACAGATACCTGGAGCTACATATGGGGAACTGAGCAATTCTCTGTGGTTAAGGCATATAAAGTGCTGATGGGAGTTAAAGTTGTACCTCAGCAGTTTAATTGGATCTGGAGCAGTTCTTGTCAGCCAAAACATAAGGTGTTCTTTTGGAGACTACTTCATGACAGGCTCAATACTCGAAATCTTCTGAGAAGGAAATCTTTTCAGCTGGGCAGCTATAACTGTGTTGTCAACAATTGCCCACAGGAAGAGACTCTCCAGCACCTTTTCTGGACTTGCCCTTTTGCTGCACAGTGTTGGGATCTGATCTGCCCTTCAAGACAGGCAAATGTTTCAATCATGGAAGCTTTTCTTGATCTCAAGCAAAAACTCCATGTACCTTTCTTCATGGAGATAGTCATCCTTGCCTCTTGGGCTATTTGGATCTCTAGGAACAACATGATTTTGCAAGCAATTCAACCCAGCATTCAAAGGTGGAACGCCATCTTCATGGAGGAGCTCTCTCTTCTCAGATTCAGAATTAAAAAGAGCTATGCTGGAGTATACTGTTTTTGGCTGGATAATCTTGTCCTGTAATCCTTGTTTCTTAGTTGTTAGTGTTTTTTTCTTTCCTCTTTCTTTTGTCTTCCCTTCTTGGCTTATCTCAAGCCTTTTTGTACTTTGGTTCCTTTCTGGGACTTTACTTTTTTTACATTAATATAAACAAAAAAATTGCAGTGGGGTTTTTGCCCTACTGTGTACAGTCAAAAAAAAATATTCTAACTTTATGATAACATCACCTATTTATATATTTTAGTTCTCCGATATCACGCAAAGTTGTCCTCTTCATATCCACAACGTAGTTTTATTTCTCGTTTCTAGATGGAAGCAAACATTCGGTGTATGTAGATTCGTATCAGTGGCAGATAGGACTTGAGAGAATATTGATCTTACCTTTAGCTCCTTGTGGGTTCGACACTCGATACTTATCCCTTCCACCTTTGGAAATTTCTACGATGATTCCTTGCACTTGGGGATTATCAAACCCCACAACACCCTTGTTGATACTGATGCATATGTAGATAGTTCTGATGTATGTCTTGCTGAGTACCCTTGTGCTCATGGTTTCTTAATATATGTTTTTGTAGGACATCAGTCTCACTAGTAGTTCCACGTGAGCTTTGATGAGTAGCTCAGGAATCTCAGACAGAGGTCTGGTTCATATGGAGGGTCTTGTAGATACTCAGGCTTCTCAGCCTTTTTCTTGTGTAGTTATCTGTACTCAGACATGTCTATGCTTCAGTTGCTTGTATGACTTTGTATGTTGGGTCATGTGACCCATGTTTGTAATATCATGCTATGTAAGGCTCCTCGGAGCCTCTTAAATAAATACTTTGAGTCGTAGAGTTATGTTGTGATGCCATGTTGTATCTACAAATATCGTGCATATTGTGTGTATGTTTTGAAATGCATTGGTATGTGTGGAATTCAACACCTAGTTATCTGCCTTTGGTAGCCTTTCCTATAGGGAAATGCCTCCCAGTGCTTCCACTGAGCCTTGGTAGTTTGCTGCCGCTCCGGAACACATGGATTGACCGGCATGTATCCTTCTTTGCTACCGTGTATGCCCCTACGGGGAAATATCACGTGTTGTTCCTTTAAGTCCTTGTAGCTTGCTACGACTTGGGTTCATACGTTGATTACTGACACATGCATTGCTGGGTTACGTATGCACGTCCCTGTACGTTTGTGCCACCTTGGTTTATAACTAGTCATGTTGACCCGGGTTCTCTGTCATATGGATGCTAGCATCGCAATCATATAGGTGAGCCAACAGACGCAAACGGTCCCAGCCAACGTAAAGGCGGCAACCGTGGGTTACCGTGTGTGAGGCCGCAAAGTGATATGATGTGTCTTATGCTAGATCGGTGCGACTTAGGATCGGGGTCCCAACATGGAGCTGCATATGAGTATGCCAATCACGCATGTCACGATGGAATTGGGTGAATTATTCAAATGTTGCTGGTTCTTGGTGTTATGGCATAATATTTTCACCCTAGAAATCAAACCCTTGGTCGTAGATGGTGTTAGCATGCTCATCCTCCACGATCATGTTGTGCATGATCACAGAAGCAGCCATCACCTGCCAAAGCTTCTCGGTGCTCCAGGTCAGTGCGAGGTGTCGAACACATCCCATAAATATGGAAGCACACCTAAAGCACGCTGCACATCCTTCCTAGCACTCTGTGTCTCTTCTCACGTTGCAGATTGCGTATTGTCTTCACAAGAGCTGATCACGGAGGATAGATATGTAGTACCCCTTGTTGTAATGGTGGCCATTTATCTCAAAGTTGACCTCTGGGGAGTGGCCTTCTGCAAGCCTTGCAAACACCGGAGAATGCTGAAGCACGTCGATATCATTGTGAGAATTAGCAATGCCAAAGAAAACATGACATATCCAAAGATCTTGTGAAGCCACCGCTTCTAGTATGACAGTGACACCTTTCACATGGCCCTTGTATTGCCCTTGCCAAGAAAATGGACAGTTATTCCACTTCCAGTGTATACAACCTATGCTACCAAGCATGCCTGGAAAGCACATGTCGGCATTGATTGCCAACAACTTCTCTGTATTAGCGGCAGTAGGCTCTCTCAGGTACTCAGGGCCAAACACTGCCAACACGGCCTTGCAAAAACTGTACATTGATAGCAGACATGTGGACTCACTCATACGCACGTACTCATCCACAAGATAGCCCTGTATTCCATATGCAAGCATATGAATAGCCGCAGTGCATTTCTGGTAAGACGAGAAGCCAAGCTTGCAAAGGACATCCTCTTTCCACTGAAAGTATGAGTCATATGCTACTACACGCTCCCAAATATGATTGAACATATGTCTCGCCATCCAGAACCGGCGACAGAATTGATGTGGTTTGAAGAGCGCGGCATTCTCAAAGTAGTCGGCATACAACATAGCCTGGCTGCTCTCCCTATTGCGGTTCAAGGCCGGAGCATGGCCTGAGATTGAGCCCCCTATACCGAGGCCACTACCTAGCAATGTGGTCATTCACGACCAATGCAGCCACCATAAGGTCTTCGTCATCCGATGAACAAATGAAGTTGTGGGGAAAAACTCATCCCCACTTTCCAAGGTACCTTGTGAGAAAAGTGTCAAACACCTTGCGGTCGTTGTGGAGACACGGCCAGGGAGACCACCTAGTACTGCCCAAGCAGGCATCAGGCAAGGGTGGCGTCGATGGCGGGGTGTCCGGCGGCCGTTGCAGCACATGCCGGAAGGTGTTGGGGTCGATGGGCATGGACGACAGCCATAGCTCCCCTGGAACCAGATGCAGCGGGAACCCCTCCGAAAACGCCGGCAGGAACTACTCCGAAACACAGATGTGTGCCGGCTATGGCGAGCTATGGTCGTGGTTTGGGCTGTCGGGCAAGGCAGTGAGGAGGCGGTCTGAAAATGGGCAGCGACAGCGGCTATGGCGGACGGGGGGGGGGGGGGGCAGCGGAGGACAAGGGTGCGTGTCCCGCCCGTCCGCGCGATGTTCACTTTGATGCAAATGCGGCACAAATTTGGGCCGGAAATAAGTTGAAAGTGGACCGAAAACGAGCATTTGTCTGTTTGCTCTCACGCGTTGGTCCGCACTTTCTGTCCGTTTACCCTCTAAACAGACTTGGCCGGACCAGTTGGAATCGTGCGTTGGAGTTGGCTTTAGCTGTGCTGGTTCTACTCTTGTGTAGTGTCCTTAATTCTGATAAGGGCAATTCAATTTTGGCATTTCGCTAATGTGGACGTCCATATGTAATCAGTTGTGTCAAATTGGGTGCTTAGTGTCCCTCCAGAGTCTCGCCTAGACATATTTGGGGCCCGTTAGGAAGACTGAATTTTATTTATTTTTCTGCGGGTGAGGAACAATTGATTTTTGGAGGACTTTTTACAGGAATGGAATCCCTTTGGAATAATTTCTTTGGCACCGTTTGGAACGCAAGAAACTGGCCTAGGAATAACAAACTGAAGTCTCTTATAGGGCCGTTTTCATGGAACGAGAAACACTTGGCTCAGAGATTTTAAGATTGTCCCAACTATTATGTATCATCTATTATTTGGGATCCAAGGGCCTAGATTGAATGAAATAATAGGTCCCTAGTGAGAAGGTTACTCATGAGAGGTGACAAGTGATAGAAAAGATAGGAATACAAAAAAAATTGAACACAGTACAGTTGAAGTCGCTCACATACACAAGCATACACTCACCCCTATGAACGCACACATGAACATCCTACCCCTATGAGCATCTTTGAGAGTCTGAGTTGGCATACCATCTTGAGATTTGAAGAAGTCGCCATAGACGCCTTCGTTGTCGACAGGAACGTCTTCTCCCACTGAACGCACATCACCAAAAAGCCTAGAATAAATCTAGGAAAATGCAAGCACTAATGTTAAGTTTAGGACTTGAACTCTGGTGAGATGGGGATATCACTATTCTCCTAACCACACAATTAGAAGTTGGTTCACAAGAAACACTAAAATTAAGAGGTGCTAAATCTGTAAGGCGGACGCTACGCGTTAGCCGGCTGATGAGCTCGAGGGATCAGTCGCCTGGCTAGCCACCTAATCGATTGATTACCAGCCATATGATTTGGGAGGTCCTATGTGAGGAGTTCTGCGTGAACTAGGTGCGGTTTCACATAGAGCACTTCGTTCGCGGGCTTACTGGACCGCGCCGTGCGCGTTTCACTGCTGCACGGGTGTTTCACTATTTCGAACTCTTTCACCGTTTCTGATGCTTCTTTGTGTGAATTAAAGAATGTTTCCGTTGTTTCTGCTTAGACAGTTCTCTTCTTTATAACTGCAAGTTGATTCTAAAACAGTTCGGTTCTAAAACATTTCTAAAACAGTAAATAAAGGTTAGAGCTTCTTTTAGAAATTAATTCAGTTGGTTGAACCTTCTTTACAACTCCAAGTGAGTAAGAAAGTATCACTAGGGCAGCATAAAAAAACATAAAAAAGTATGGAAAATAGTATATTAAGCTTAAAGCTTCTTTAAAAACGGATTCTCCAATTTTGAACCTTCGTTACAACTAAAAGTAATGCAAGAAAGTATCACTGGGGCACCATGATAAAAAACATAAAATTGTATCATTATTGAAACATTTTCCCCATGGAAGTATGTTGGGGAACGTAGTATTTCAAAAATTTTCCTACGATCACGCAAGATCTATCTAGGAGAAGCATAGCAACGAGCAGGGAGAGTGTGTCCACGTACCCTCGTAGACCGAAAGCGGAAGCGTTTAGTAACGCTATTGATGTAGTCGAACATCTTTGCGATTCAACCGATCCAAGTACCGAATGTACGGCACCTCCGCGATCTGCACACGTTCAGCTCGGTGACGTCCCTCGAACTCTTGATCTAGCTGATGCCGAGGGAGAGTTCCGTCAGCATGATGGCATGGTGATGGTGATGATGAAGTTACCGACGCAGGGCTTCGCCTAAGCACTACGACGATATGACCGAGGTGTGTAACTTTGGAGGGGGGCACCGCACACGGCTAAAAGATCAACTGGTGTGTCTTTGGGGTGCCCCCTCCCCACGTATATAAAGGGGGGAGGAGAGGAGGCCAGCACTAGGATGGGGCGCGCCATGGGGGGAGTCCTACTTGGACTCCTAGTCCAAGTAGGATTCGGGCCCCCCCTTCCCTAGTCCAAGTAGGAGAAGAAGGGAAAGAGGAGATAAGAGAAGAAGGAGGGGGGCGCCGCCCCCTCCCCTTATCCAATTCGGACTGGGCAAGGGCGGGAAACCACCTCTGGCCGGCCCTCTCTCTTCTCCACTAAGGCCCATTGTGGCCCATTAATCCCCCGAGGGGTTCCGGTAACCCCCCGGTACTACGGAAAATGCCCGAACCTATCTGAAACCATTCCGGCGTCCAAACATAACCTTCCAATATATCAATCTTTATGTCTCGACCATTTCAAGACTCCTCGTCATGTCCATGATCTCATCCGGGACTCCGAACAAACGTCGGTTCATCAAAACACGAAACTCATAATACAAATCGTCATCGAACGTTAAGCGTGCGGACCCTACGGGTTCAAGAACTATGTAGACATGACCGAGACACATCTCCGGTCAATAACCAATAGCGGAACCTGGATGCTCATATTGGCTCCTACATATTCTACGAAGATCTTTATCAGTCAAACCGCATAACAACATAAGTTGTTCCCTTTGTCATCGGTATGTTACTTGCCCCAGATTCGATCGTTGGTATCATCATACCTAGTTCAATCTCGTTACCGGCAAGTCTCTTTACACGTTCCGTAATGCATCATCCCGCAACTAACTCATTAGTCACATTGCTTGCAAGGCTTATAGTGATGAGCATTACCGAGAGGGCCCAGAGATACCTCTCCGACATTCGGAGTGACAAATCCTAATTTGATCTATGCCAACTCAACAAACACCATCGGAGACACGTGTAGAGCATATTTATAGTCACTCAGTTACGTTGTGACGTTTGATAGCACACTAAGTGTTCCTCTGGTATTCGTGATTTGCATAATCTCATAGTCATAGGAACATGTATAAGTCATGAAGAAAGCAATAGCAATAAACTAAACGATCATAGTGCTAAGCTAACGGATGGGTCTTGACCATCACATCATTCTCTAATGATGTGATCCCGTTCATCAAATGACAACACATTTATATGGCTAGGAAACTTAACCATCTTTGATTAACGAGATAGTCTAGTAGAGGCATACTAGGGACACTCTGTTTGTCTATGTATTCACACATGTACTATGTTTCCGGTTAATACAATTCTAGCATGAATAATAAACATTTATCATGATATAAGGAAATATAAATAACAACTTTATTATTGCCTCTAGGGCATATTTCCTTCAGTCTCCCACTTGCACTAGAGTCAATAATCTAGATTACATAGTAATTATTCTAACACCCGTGGAGTCTTGGTGTTGATCATGTTTTGCTCGTGAGAGAGGCTTAGTCAATGGGTCTACAACATTTAGATCCGTATGTATTTTGCACATCTCTATGTCTCCCTCCTTGACCTGATCGCGGATGGAATTGAAGCGTCTCTTGATGTGCTTGGTTCTCTTGTGAAATCTGGATTCCTTTGCCAAGGCAATTGCACCAGTATTGTCACAAAAGATTTTCATTGGACCCGATGCACTAGGTATGACACCTAGATCGGATATGAACTCCTTCATCCAGAATCCTTCATTTGCTGCTTCAGAAGCAGCCATGTACTCTGCTTCACACGTAGATCCCGCATGACGCTTTGCTTAGAACTGCACCAACTGAAAGCTCCACCATTCAATATAAATACATATCCGGTTTGTGACTTAGTCATCCGGATCAGTGTCAAAGCTTGCATCGACGTAACCATTTACGACGATCTCTTTGTCACCTCCATAAACGAGAAACATATCCTTAGTCCTTTTCAGGTATTTCAGGATATTCTTGGCCGCTGTCAGTGATCCACTCTTGGATTACTTTGGTACCTCCCTACTAAACTAATAGCAAGGCACACATCAGGTCTGGTACACAACATTGCATACATGATAGAACCTATGGCTGAAGCATAGGGAATGACTTTCATTTTCTCTCTATCCTCTGCAGTGGTCGGGCATTGAGTCTGACTCAACTTCACACGTTGTAACACATGTAAGAACCCTTTCTTTGCCTGATCCATTTTGAACTTCTTCAAAACTTTATCAAGGTATGTGCTTTGTGAAATTCCAGTTAAGCGTCTTGATCTATCTCTATAGATCTTGATGTCCAATATATAAGCAGCTTCACCGAGGTGTTTCATTGAAAAATTCTTATTCAAGTATCCTTTTATGCTATCCAGAAATTCCGTATCATTTCCGATCAACAATATGTCATCCACATATAATATCATAAATGCTACAGAGCTCCCACTCACTTTCTTGTAAATACAGGCTTCTCCAAAAGTCTGTATAAGACCATATGCTTTGATCACACTATCAAAGCATATATTCCAACTCCGAGAGGCTTGCACCAGTCCATAAATGGATCGCTGGGGCTTACACACTTTGTTAGCACCTTTTGGATCAAAAAAACCTTCTGGTTGAATCATATACAACTCTTCTTTAAGATATCCATTAAGGAATGCAGTTTTGACATCCATTTGCCAAATTTGATAATCATAAAATGCGGCAATTGCTAACATGATTCAGACAGACTTAAGCATCGCTACGGGTGAGAAGGTCTCATCGTAGTCAACTCCTTGAACTTGTCGAAAACCTTTCACAACAAGTCGAGTTTTGTAGACAGTAACATAACATCAGCGTCAGTCTTCTTCTTGAAGATCCATTTATTCTCTATGGCTTGCCGATAATCGGGCAAGTCAACCAAAGTCCATACTTTGTTATCATACATGGATCCCATCTCAGATTTCATGGCCTCAAGCCATTTTGCGGAATCTGGGCTCATCATCGCTTCCTCATAGTTCATAGGTTCGTCATGGTCAAGTAACATGACTTCCAGAACAGGATTACCGTACCACTCTGGTGCGGATCTTACTCTAGTTAACCTACGAGGTTCGGTAGTAACTTGTTGAGAAGTTTCATGATCATCATCATTAGCTTCCTCACTAATTGGTGTAGGAATCACTAGAACTGATTTCTGTGATGAACTACTTTCCAATAAGGGAGCAGGTACAATTACCTCATCAAGTTCTACTTTCCTCCCACTGACTTCTTTCGAGAGAAACTCCTTCTCTAGAAAGGATCCATTCTTAGCAATGAATATCTTGCCTTCGGACTTGTCATAGAAGGTGTACCCAACAGTCTCCTTTGGGTATCCTATGAAGACACATTTCTCCGATTTGGGTTCGAGCTTATCAGGTTGAAGCTTTTTCACCAGCCCCAAACTTTAAGAAACGACAACTTGGGTTTCTTGACAAACCACAGTTCATATGGTGTCGTCTCAACGGATTTAGATGGTGCCCTATTTAACGTGAATGCAACCGTCTCTAAAGCATAACCCCAAAATCATAGCGGTAAATTAGTAAGAGACATCATAGGTCCCACCATACCTAATAAAGTACGATTACGACATTCGGACACACCATTACGCTGTGGTGTTTCAGGTGGCGTAAGCTGTGAAACTATTCCACATTGTTTCAAATCAAGACCAAACTCGTAACTCAAATATTCACCTCCATGATCAGATCATATAAACTTTATTTTCTTGTTACGATGATTTTCCACTTCACGCTGAAATTCTTTGAACTTTTCAAATGTTTCAGACTTATGTTTCGTCAAGTAGATATACCCATATCTACTCAAATCATCTGTGAAGGTCAGAAAATAATGATACCCGCTGCGAGCCTCAACACTCATCTGACCGCATACATCAGTATGTATTATTTCCAACAAGTCTGTTGCTCACTCCATTGTTCCGGAGAAAGGAGTCTTAGTCATCTTGCCCATGAGGCATGGTTCGCAAGCATCAAGTGATTCATAATCAAGTGATTCCAAAAGCCCATCAGCATGGAGTTCCTTCATGCGCTTTACACCAATATGACCTAAACGGCAGTGCCACAAATAAGTTGCACTATCATTATTAAACTTATATCTTTTGGCTTCAATACTATGAATATGTGTATCACGACTATCGAGATTCAACAAAAATAGACCACTCATCAGGGGTGCATGACCATAAAAGATATTACTCATATAAATAGAACAACCATTATTCTCTGATTTAAATGAATAACCGTCTCACATCAAACAAGATCCAGATATAATGTTCATGCTCAACGCTGGCACCAAATAACAATTATTCAGGACTAAAACTTATCCCGAAGGTAGATGTAGAGGTAGCATGCCGACGGCGATCACATCGACTTTGGAACCATTTCCCATGCGCATCATCACCTCGTCCTTAGCCAATCTTCGCTTAATCCGTAGCCCCTGTTTCGAGTTGCAAATATGAGCAACAGAACCAGTATCAAATACCCAGGCGCTACTACGAGCATTAGTAAGGTACACATCAATAACATGTATATCAAATATACCTTTCACTTTGCCATCCTTCTTATCCGCCAAATACTTGGGGCAGTTCCGCTTCCAGTGAACAGTCCCTTTGCAGTATAAGCACTCAGTCTCAGGCTTAAGTCCAGACTTGGGCTTCTTCACTTGAGCAACAACTTGCTTGCCGTTCCTCTTGAAGTTCCCCTTCTTCCCTTGGCCCTTTTTTCTTGAAACTAGTGGTCTTGTTAACCATCAACACTTGATGCTCCTTCTTGATTTCTACCTCCGCAGCCTTTAGCATCGCGAAGAGCTCGGGAATTGTCTTATCCATCCCTTGCATATTATAGTTCATCATGAAGCTTTTGTAGCTTGGTGGCAGTGATTGAAGAACTCTGTCAATGACACTATCAACTTGAAGATTAACTCCCAGCTGAGTCAAGTGATTGTGGTACCCAGACATTCTGAGTATATGTTCACTGACAGAACTATTCTCCTCCATTTTGCAGCTGTAGAACTTATTGGAGACTTCATATCTCTCAATCCGGGCATTTGCTTGAAATATTAACTTCAACTCCTGGAACATCTCATATGCTCCATGACGTTCAAAACGTCGTTGAAGTCCCGGTTCTAAGCCGTAAAGCATGGCACACTGAACTATCGAGTAGTCATCAGCTTTGCTCTGCCAGGCGTTCATAACGTCCGGCGTTGCTCCTGCTGCGGGTCTTTAACCTAGCGTTGCTTCCAGGACGTAATTCTTCTGTGCAGCAATGAGGATAATCCTCAAGTTATAGACCTAGTCCGTGTAGTTGCTACCATCATCTTTCAACTTAGCTTTCTCTAGGAATGCATTAAAATTCAAAGAAACAGTAGCACGGGCCATTGATCTACAACAACATAGACATGCAAAATACTATCAGGTACTAAGTTCATGATAAATTAAAGTTCAATTAATCATATTACTTAAGAACTCCCACTTAGATAGACATCCCTCTAATCATCTAAGTGATCACGTGATCCATATGAACTAAACCATGTCCGATCATCACGTGAGATGGAGTAGTTTTCAATGGTGAACATCACTATGTTGATCATATCTACTATATGATTCACACTCGACCTTTTGGTCTCAGTGTTCCGAGGCCATATCTGCATATGCTATGCTCGTCAAGTTTAACCCGAGTATTCTACGTGTGCAAAACTGGCTTGCACCCGTTGTATGTGAACGTAGAGCTTATCACACCCAATCATCACGTGGTGTCTCGGCACGATGAACTATAGCAACGGTGCATACTCAGGGAGAACACTTGTACCTTGAAATTTCATGGGAGATCATCTTATAATGCTACCGCCGTACTAAGCAAACTAAGATGCATAAAGGATAAACATCACATGCAATCAAATAAGTGATATGATTTGGCCATCATCATCTTGTGCCTTTGATCTCCATCTCCAAAGCACCGTCATGATCACCATCGTCACCGGCTTGACACCTTGATCTACCATCAAAGCATCATTGTCGTCTCGCCAACTATTGCTTCTACGACTATCGCTACCGCTTAGTGATAAAGTAAAGCAATTACATGGCGATTGCATTTCATACATTAAAGCGACAACTATATGGCTCCTGCCAGTTGCCGATAACTATTACAAAACATGATCATCTCATACAAAAAAATATATATATAATCACGTCTTGACCATATCACATCACAGCAAGCCCTGCAAAAACAAGTTAGACGTCCTCTACTTTGTTGTTGCAAGTTTTACGTGGCTGCTACGGGCTTCTAGCAAGAACTGTTCTTACCTACGCATCAAAACCACAACGATTTTTCGTCAAGTGTGCTGTTTTAACCTTCATCAAGGACCGAGCGTAGTCAAACTCGATTCAACTAAAGCTGGAGAAACAGACACCCACTAGCCACCTGTGCGCGAAGCACGACGGTAGAACCAGTCTCATGAACGCGGTCATGTAATGTCCGTCTAGGCCGCTTCATCCAACAATACCGCCGAATCAAAGTAAGACATGCTGGTAATCAGTATGACTATTATCGCCCACAACTCATTGTGTTCTACTCATGCATATAACATCTACGCATAGACCTGGCTCGGATGCCACTGTTGGGGAATGTAGTATTTCAAAAAATTGCCTACGATCACGCAAGATCTATCGGGGAGAAGCATAGCAAAGAGCGGGGATAGTGTGTCCACATACCCTCGTAGAACGAAAGCGGAAGCCTTTACTAACGCGGTTGATGTAGTCGAACGTCTTCGCGATTCAACCGATCCAAGTACCGAATGTATGGCACCTCCGCGATCTGCACACGTTCAGCTCGGTAACGTCCCTTGAACTCTTGATCCAGCTGAGGCCAAGGGAGAGTTCCATCAGCATGACGGCGTGGTGATGGTGATGATGAAGTTACCGGCGCAGGGCTTCGCCTAAGCACTACGACGATATGACCGAGGTGTGTAACTGTGGAGGGGGGCACCGCACACGGCTAAAAGATCAACTTGTGTGTCTTTGGGGTGCCCCTCCCCACGTATATAAAGGGGGGGAGGAGAGGAGGCCAACCCTAGGAGGGGGCGCGCCGTGGGGGGAGGCCTACTTGGACTCCTAGTGCAAGTAGGATTCGCCCCCCCCTTTCCTAGTCCAAGTAGGAGAAGAAGGGAAAGAGGAGAGAAGAGAAGGAAGGAGGGGGCGCGCCCCCTCCCCTTGTACAATTCAGATTGGGCAAGGGGGGGCGCCACCTCTGCCCAGCCCTCTCTCTTCTCCACTGAGGCCCATTGTGGCCCATTAATCCCCCGGGGGGTTCCGGTAACCCCCCGATACTGCGGAAAATGCCCGAACCTATTCAAAGCCATTCCGGTGTCCAAACATAACCTTCCAATATATCAATCTTTATGTCTCGACCATTTCGAGAGTCCTCATCATGTCCATGATCTCATCCGGGACTCTGAACAAACTTCGGTTCATCAAAACACGAAACTCATGATACAAATCGTCATCGAACGTTAAGCGTGCGGACCCTACGGGTTCGAGAACTATGTAGACATGACCGAGACACATCTCCGGTCAATAACCAATAGTGGACCCTAGATGATCATATTGGCTCCTACATATTCTACGAAGATCTTTATTGGTCAAATACCATAACAACATACGTTGTTCCCTTTGTCATCGGTATGTTAGGGTGCGTTTGGTTCTAAGGCAAGGACAGTTTTAGCCTTGCCTAGCAAGGATATGCGTTTGGTAGAGTCATATTTTGTTTGCTTTTGGATGCAAGTTTGCTCGTAACTGCACCTAAATCCTTGCCTGGCTGGGAGAGCCGAATTGGCTCTCTCGCGACGGCAAACTAGCGAATCGTGCGTGAGACAAGTCATGTAACTGTAACCTGAGGCAATACAACCAAACAACATCGCTTAGCTCATGTGGGCTATGGCACAAGCTGGCTAGCTTAACTTAGCCTGGCTAGGTGAGGCTAGCAAATGATCCAAACAGACCCTTACTTGCCCGAGATTCGATAGTCGGTATCATCATACCTAGTTCAATCTCATTACCGGCAAGTCTCTTTACTCGTTCCATAATGCATCATCCCGCAACTAACTCATTACTCACATTGCTTGCAAAGGCTTATAGTGATGAGCATTACCGAGAGGGCCCAGAGATACCTCTCTGACATTCGGAGTGACAAATCCTAATCTTGATCTATGCCAACTCAACAAACACCATCAGAGACACCTGTAGAGCATCTTTATAATCACCCAATTATGTTGTGACATTTGTAGCACACTAAGTGTTCCACCGGTATTCGGGAGTTGCATAATCTCATAGTCATAGGAACATGTATAAGTCATGAAGAAAGCAACATCAATAAATTAAATGATCATAGTACTAAGCTAACGGATGGGTCTTGTCCATGACATCATTCTCTAATGATGTGACCCCGTCATCAAATGACAACACATGTCTTTGGCTAGGAAACTTAACCATCTTTGATTAACGAGCTAGTCTAGTAGAGGCATACTAGGGACACTCTGTTTGTCTATGTATTCACACATGTACTAAGTTTCCGGTTAATACAATTCTAGCATGAATAATAAACATTTATCATGATATAAGGAAATATAAATAACAAATATATTATTTCCTCTAGGGCATATTTCCTTCAAAGTATTCCTTTCAGTTGAAAAAAATTCTTTCACTGCAATTTCCCTTGAAGTTGACAGTAAATAATGGCGATGAGACCCTTTAGAATAAAAAGGGAAATATGTATGTTGGAAATAAGGAAAAGATATTTGGATAGGTTAAATTTGAGGAAAAAAGGAATATGGTAATACACGATCCTTCCAAGAGAAAAATAGGTGCAAACATTTGTCCATTGGGATTCTTTGGGTGGAAAGTGTTACAATATGCACTATTATTTAGTAAGAGAAACTGTAGATCATGAAGTCATCTAAGCTGAGTTCATATGCAGAAAGGAAAATGATTGACCTTCAAAGCTTCACTTGAATATGTGGAAACCTTGTTGAAATAGAAATGTGATTACATGAAATTAATTGCACTATTCAGTACAAAGAACAATGTCTAAGGAAGTAATATTTCTCTCCTGTCCTTGGGAGAAAAGAACTAGAGAACTTACATGTCTCTGCAGGAAAGAACTAGAGTAATATTTCTCTCCTGTCCTTCGTAGTTGAATTTCATCGTGCTTGCAAGTGACAATCTCAAAAAGGAATTTCTCATGTAGAGCTTGTAGATTGTCCTTCAATTTTTAAAATAAATTGTAGTTTGATTTCTGTTATGTTCCGAAGAATGCAAAAAAAGGAAAAAAGTCCTTTCATTGGAGAAATTTGTAGGTACTTACATTAGAGAAACCCTCCATTCCGAGACCTTTGTAGTTGCTAACATATCGAAGTAGGAAAATTCTTGAGTCATACCTGTAATAAAAAGAGTGGTGGAAATTCTGGTGAATTTAAAATTCTTTATATCTGTTTTTTGAGGACAGAGAACAAATAAGTTGCTTATCAGCCATATAAGGACAGGGGAGAGTTCCATGGAAAAGGCATCTGCAATTGACCTTGGGAGCTGGTACAAATCTTGACCCAAAATTTCCTATGTTAAAAGAACTAGTATTTTCATATGTAGCAGCGAACAAAGCCTTGAAGTTGTAAATTACTAAACTAATTGTTGGTAGAAATGTATCGCCACTGTAGTACGGGTTCATAATATGAAAAATATGGCTCTGAAGTTAGCAACGATTAATATCCATTATTTTTCCTTGAATACATGCATTTTTACCTACATAATAGTAGAAAAGAACAAACTATTAGTCTAACCTCTGTCAAAATGAAAATTCTGTAAGAGCACTTTTTACAAAAATCTGTTCTTACCAAGGAAGCATTCAATAAACTGAAGACAACAATAGTTTCCCGTAAGATTAGTTGGTTTGCAGGATCTGAATGATTTAGCATTGGGTTCATTAGCTTCTCCTACATTTTTGTTTTCCAACAAATGATTGATAGTTAGAAAAAGGAAATGATCGTTGAAGTGGAAAAGAAAACTAAGGAAAACAACACAAAATATAGGTTGGCCATGTCGTCGATGCTAACTATGTGTTCTACTAATTTGCTGTTTGGTAGGAGGCCTTTTATTCCTTGGTTCAGCTGGTCTTTATTCCTTAGTTTTCAGAAACAACCAACAACCCGAGGATTTATCCAACCACCAGTCTTGAATAATAGAGTTATAGTTTTCTAGTCCACCCAAACTCCTTCAATCACAAATACGCTTTGGCTCTTCATGGCAGAAGAGTAGCATCAAGAAAGAAAAATAAAGTGTGAGAACTAGCATGGATAGAATACATATGTTTATGTTCGAATCATGTAGAACATATCAGAATTTTCATACGCTATTTGTACATACCAATAAGTTAACTTGGAAAGAAGTCCAACCAAGGATTGGTAGAAATCATTCTCTGTTCCATTTGAAAAAATGACCTGCTTACTTGCCTTTTTTTTGTTCTTGAATTACTAGTGTCCCAGATTTGAAAGATTTGTTCACACGTTGTTGCCAAGTTGAACCTTCTGGGTTTGAAAAATTAACGGAATGTGCTTCATGCTGTTCAAGTGCTTGAACTAGCAAATGATCTTCAGTAGGTGTGCCAATATTGGTTGGGTAGCGTTTTGGTGATAGGGATCCATTATCCTCATTGGGATCTCAGTTGGAGGAACATTGGGGTTGACATGACTATTATATTGGGTATTATATCGCTTTGCTTGGAGGCTAAACTGAGTAGACGATGTAGATGCAAATGGTTTACTTGGTTCTAATATAATTCTCTTAGAATTTAAAGGAACAATCCCTACTATGTCAACTGAAGTGGTAATTGCGTCAAAAGGACAATCTATGCATGCGTATTGAGTGCTCGTACCAGGCTCTCCATTTGAAATGCCATGCACTGTATTGATGAAAGTATTGTCAACTAGAAATGTCTTTCCAGCAAGCAACCAGCTGATACGTCTCCAACGTATCTATAATTTATGAAGTATTCATGCTATTATATTATCCATCTTATATGTTTTATATGCATTTATATGCTATTTTATATGATTTTTGGGACTAACCTATTAACCTAGAGCCCAGTGCCAGTTTCTGTTTTTTCCTTGTTTTTGAGTTTTACAGAAAAGGAATACCAAACGGAGTCCAATTGACGTGCCATTTTTTGTTGATTTTTTATGGACCAAAAGAAGCCCCTGGAGCAAAAGAGTTGGGCCAGAAGAGTCCCGGGCTATCCACGAGGGTGGGGGGCGCGTCCACCCCCCCTGGGCATGGGCCCCTGCCTCGTGGACGACTCGGAGACCCCCCTGACATGAAACCAATGCCAAAAATTCCTATAAATACAGAAACCCCCAGAAAATAACCTAGATCAGAAGTTCTGCCGCCGCAAGCCTCTGTAGCCACGAGAAATCAATCTAGGCCCTCTTTGGCACCCTGCCGGAGGGGGCCATCATCACCGGAGGCCATGGAGGAGGATCCCGGAGGGTCCATCATCGCCATCAAGGCCAAGGACCAGAGGGAGAACCTCTCCCCATCTAGGGGGGAGGCCATGGAGGAGGAAGCACAAGGGGGAGAACCTCTCCTCCTCTCTCTTGGTGGCGCCGGAGTGCCATCGGGAGGGGAATCATCGCCGCGGTGATCGTCTTCATCAACATCACCATCCTCATCTATTTTACGCGGTCCACTCTCCCGCACCCTGCTGTAATCCCTACTTGAACATGGTGCTTTATGCCACATATTATGATCCAATGATGTGTTGCCATCTTATGATGTTTTGAGTAGATATCCTTTGTCTTTGGGTTGATTGATGATCTAGATTAGTATGAGTTGTATGTTTTATTATTGGTGCTGTCCTATGGTGCTCTCCGTGTCACGCAAGCGTGAGGGGCTCCCGCTGTAGGGTGTTGCAATACGTTCATGATTCGCTTATAGTGGGTTGGTGAGTGACTGAAACACAAACCCGAGTAAGGGGGTTGTTGCGTATGGGAATAAAGAGGACTTGATGCTGTAATGCTATGGTTGGGTTTTACCTTAATGATCTTTAGTAGTTGCGGATGCTTGCTAGAGTTCCAATCATAAGTGCATATGATCCAAGAAGAGAAAGTATGTTAGCTTATGATCCACACTCGCTATTTATAATATTTAGTAATATATTCTAACTTTTTGATAACATCACATACTTTTATGTTTTAGCTCTCCGATATCATGCAAAGTTATCCTCTTCATACCCACAAAGTAGTTTTATTTCTCGTTTCTAGTTGGAAGCAAACGTTCGGTGTACGTAGAGTCGTATCAGTGGAAGATAGGGCTTGAGAGAATATTGATCCTAACTTTAGCTCCTTGTAGGTTCGACACTCCATACTTATCACTTCCACCTTTGGAAATTGCTACGATGATTCCCTACACCTGGGGATTATCAAGCTCTTTTCTGGCGCCGTTGCCGGGAGCAATAGTGTGGGGTTGATATTCTCGTGTGTGCTTGTTTGCTTTCTTCACTAAGTAGATTTTGTTTTTCCTTTTTGTTTCTGTTTAGTTGGGGGTGAAACATACAATTTTTTTTAAAGAATGAAAATACAAAAATTTTATTACTTGCCTCTCATGCCTAAAAAGTTTTTCAAGAAGAGAAGTGATTGGAAAGTTATGCATTGAAGAAGTGAGGGTCGACCTTGAGCACTTGTGTTCATGCTCACGAAAACAATGTAGAATTTTTCATGGAAGTTTCTCTGTAAATAATTATCCCCTTGTTTATATCAATTGTATTATAAAAATAATGTGCCAAGCTTTGGTTTTAGGATGATTAGATTGCTTGTTTACTATGTGCAGAACAAAAACAGAAACTTTGGCTGTAGTGCATGAATTTACATTTTTTACTGGAAGGTCAAATGGGTCTGAAACTTTTTGCACATTACTTCTGTACAAATTGTTCAAATTTTCAAATTTATTTCATAATTTTAGGAGTTACAGAAGTTTAATAAACTTCCATATTATTATAGACTTTCCTGTTTTTGACAGATTCTGTTTTTCGCGTGTTGTTTGCTTATTTTGATGAATCTATGGCTAGTATCGGGGGGTATGAACCATATAGAACTTGGAATACAGTAGGTTTAACACCAATATAAATAAATAATGAGTTCATTACAGTACCTTAAAGTGGTAGTTTGCTTTATTACACTAACGGATCTCACAAAGTTTTTGTTAAAGTTTTGTATGGATGAAGTGTTCGAAGATCGAGGAACTATCAATATGAGAAGAATAAAGAGAGGCAAGAGTTAAAGCTTGGGGATTCCCAAGGAACCCCAAGTAAATATTTCAAAGGATACTCAAGCATCTAAGCTTGGGGATGCCCAGTTGGCATCCCATCTTTCTTCTTCAACAAATATCAGTATACCTTGGTTTTTGTTTTGTTCACATGATTTGTGTCCTTTGGGTTTTTGTTTTCCCTTTAAGAACCAAGCTAGTATGAGATAGACCTTCATTGATTTATATAATACTTCATGTGATTCACTTATATCTTTTAAGTATGATCTTATAGAATTGCTCTTTGTGCTTCACTTAAATCATTTGAGTATGGTTTTATAGAATGCTTCGTGTGCTTCACTTATATATTTTGAGCTTGGATATTGGTTAGTCTATATTAATTGTAGAATGCTCCATGAACTTCACTTATATCTTTTGGAGTATGAACAATACTATCATCTAAAGTGGGTTTTAAAGAGTGTCAACTTTAGGAATTAGTGATCCCACTATTCCGAATGAGAAGAATTTTGCTTATGTGGAGAGTAGAAAAATTTCTATGCTTGTAGATCATGAAAAGAATGCTTTATGTGATGGTTATATTGTTGAATTCATTCATGCTGCTACTTAAAATTATTATGAGGGAGGAATATATGCTTGTAGGAGTTGCAATAATATCAAGTATCCTCTCTATGTGCTTAAAGTTTTGAAGTTATAGATGTTTTGCCTTCCTATGCTAGTTGATTCTTGTTCCTATAAATTATGTTCTCACAAAATCTCTAGGCATAGGAAGTGGGTTAGATTTAAATATGCTAGTCATATTCTTCATGATGCTCTCTTTATGTTTCAATTCTTATCTTTTATGTGAGCATCATTGAAATCATCATGCCTAGCTAAAAGGCACGAAAGAAAAGCGCTTGTTGGGAGACAACCCAATATTTATCCTTACTGTTTTTGTGTGTTTACATGATTAAGATACTGTATTAATCATGTTTTATAGCTTTTTTTCAATAAAGTGCCAAGTAAGACCTTTGGGAAGACTTGGGTGAAAGTTAATGTGATCTTGCTATAAAAAAGCAGAAACTTTGTGCTCACCAGATTAGCTACCATTTTGTACAGAAGAGAGATTTTGAGTTGATTCATTTTGCAAAAGATTAATAGACAAATTCCTCACGTCCACCAATTTATTTCATAATTTTTGGAGTAGCATAAGTATGGTTTTTGTTCAGATCATTACAGATTGTTCCGTTTCTGACAGATTATGTTTTCATTGCATAGTTTGCTTGTTTTCTAGTTTCTATGGCTTATATTTCTCAATATAAATTGTAGAAATGATATGGTACAGTAGACATTGTGTGGGAACAATTATGAACCTTGTCTTTGATAGTACAAAAGTGAATGGTTTACTCTTTATCATACTAACCTATCTCACGAAGTTTCGTTAAGTTTTGTGTGATTGAAATTTTCAAGCTTTGGGTGAGATATCGATATGAGGAGAATAAGGAGTGGAAAGACCCTAAGCTTGGGGATGCCCAAGGCACCCCAAGGTAATATTCAAGGAAGGCTCAAGCGCCTAAGCTTGGGGATGCCCCGGAAGGCATCCCCTCTTTCATCTTCAAAACTATCGGTATACCTTACTCGGAGCTATATTTTTATTCATCACATGATATGAGTTCTCCTTGGAGCGTATTTTACATTTTACTTGCTGTTTGAATAAAACCATTGGATCTAAAATCTTGAATGAAAAAGAATCCTCCCATGGCTAGTTAATTATTTGACTACTCAGTGTTCTTCACTTATATCTTTTTGGAGTAGTTTGTCATTTACTCACGTGCTTCACATATATCATGTGATTAAATGGTTGAATGAATTGAATATCATAAATCTGGATTTATATATGTTTCATATGCTTATACCATGGGGAGTAATGAGTTCACACAGAATAAGTATAGGTAGTAAACTTATTGAAAGTTGGCAAACACGGAATTGGTCACTTGAACAATTCATGAAGGATATTGAAGGAAGAGAGATTTCACATATAAATATACTATCTTGGACATCTTTTGTAATTGTGAGCACTCATTAAAATATGACATGCTAAAAGGATGATGTTGGACAAGGAAGACAACGTAATGGGTTATGTTTTCTTATATCCGAAATAAAGTATATTGTCATGGATCATCCAACATGCTGAGCTTGCCTTTCCCTCTCATGCTAGCCAAATTCTTTGCACCAACTAGAGATACTACTTGTGCTTCCGAACATCCCTTAAACCAGTTTTGCCATGAGAGTCCACCATACCTACCTAAGGATTGAGTAAGATCCTTCAAGTAAGTTGTCATCGGTGCATGCAATAAAAATTGCTCCTTAAATATGTATGATCTATTAGTGCAATGAAAATAAGCTTTATACGAACTTGTGATAGGGAAGACATAAAAGCGACGGACTGTATAATAAAGGTCTTTATCACAAGAGGCAATATAAAGTGACGTTCTTTTGCATTAAGATTTTGTACATCCAACCATAAAAGTGCATGACAACCTCTGCTTCCCGCTGCGAAGGGCCTATCTTTTACTTTTATCTTCTACCCTTATACGAGAGTCATGGTGATCATCACCTTTCCTTTTCACACTTTTCCTTTGGCAAGCACTTTGGGTTGGAGCGATCCGGATATATATATCTACTTAGATGTAGGTTTTCATAAATTATTATTGTTGACATTACCCTTGAGGTAAAAGGTTGGGAGGCGAAAGTATAAGCCCCTATCTTTCTCCGTGTCTGACTAAAACTTTGAACCCATAAATATCACATGAGTGTTAACAATTGTGAAATATTAAATGATAGTTGAGTATGTGGAGTTTGCTAAATCAAAGCTCTTACATAGACCCTTCCTGAAAATAAGATGAATTGCAATTGTTTGATGATTGAGAATATTGTTTGTTAGTTTTTAAGAAAGTTTATGATCTATACTTTAACATGTGAATAGCTTGTTACTTGATCATGAAAAGTTTTATGAGATCAGCTACTGTTATGACATATAATGATGCTAGAAAAGGTGATTGAAATTATCATTGATCAAACTTGTGCACCTGCTAGCATTCACATTTACCTACTCGAGGACGAGCAGGAATTAAGCTTGGGGATGCTGATACGTCTCCAACGTATCTATAATTTATGAAGTATTCATGCTATTATATTATCCATCTTAGATGTTTTATATGCATTTATATGCTATTTTATATGATTTTTGGGACTAACCTATTAACCTAGAGCCCAGTGCCAGTTTCTGTTTTTTCCTTGTTTTTCACTTTTACAGAAAAGGAATACCAAACGGAGTCCAATTGACGTGCCAATTTTTGTTGATTTTTTATGGACCAAAAGAAGCCCCTGGAGCAAAAGAATTGGGCCAGAAGAGTCCCGGTCTGTCCACGAGGGTGGGGGGCGTGCCCACCCCCCTGGGCGTGGGCCCCTGCCTCATGGACGACTCGGAGACCCCCCTGACGTGAAACCAACGCCAAAAATTCCTATAAATACAGAAACCCCCAGAAAAAAACCTAGATCGGAAGTTCCGCCGCTGCAAGCCTCTGTAGCCACAAGAAATCAATCTAAGCCCTCTTTGGCACCCTGCCGGAGGGGGCCATCATCACCGGAGGCCATGGAGGAGGATCCCGGAGGGGCCATCATCGCCATGAAGGCCAAGTACCAGAGGGAGAACCTCTCCCCATCTAGGGGGGAGGCCATGGAGGAGGAAGCACAAGGGGGAGAACCTCTCCTCCTCTCTCTTGGTGGCGCCGGAGTGCCATCGGGAGGGGAATCATCGCCGCGGTGATCGTCTTCATCAACATCACCATCCTCATCTATTTTATGCGGTCCACTCTCCCGCACCCCGCTGTAATCCCTACTTGAACATGGTGCTTTATGCCACATATTATGATCCAAAGATGGGTTGCCATCTTATGATGTTTTGAGTAGATATCCTTTGTCTTTGGGTCGATTGATGATCTAGATTGGTATGAGTTGTATGTTTCATTATTGGTGCTGTCCTATGGTGCTCTCTTTGTCACGCAAGCATGAGGGGCTCCCGCTGTAGGGTGTTGCAATACGTTCATGATTCGCTTATAGTGGGTTGGTGAGTGACTGAAACACAAACCCGAGTAAGGGGGTTGTTGCGTATGGGAATAAAGAGGACATGATGCTTTAATGCTATGGTTGGGTTTTACCTTAATGATCTTTTGTAGTTGCGGATACTTGCTAGAGTTCCAATCATAAGTGCATATAATCCAAGAAGAGAAAGTATGTTAGATTATGCATCTCCCTCATATGAAATGGCAATGACGACTATCGGTCTTGTTAACAATTGCCTAGGATAATTCCGCACACCGACCCATCTTTATTCCACACTCGCTATTTATAATATTTAGTAATATATTCTAACTTTATGTAACACCCCGCATGTAACTTGCCATATTTGTAACTCCGACTCTTTCCATTTCCGGCTATGTGTCATGATTTTCCCTCCGTTGTCGGGTTTTGTCTTTCGTTTTGTATTTTGTCATGTCATGCATTTTCATATCATGTCATCATGTGCATTGCATTTGCATACGTGTTCGTCTCATGCATCCGAGCATTTCCCCGTTGTCCGTTTTCCAATCCGGCGCTCCTATCTCCTCCGGTGCACCCCTCTTGTTTTCTTTCTTGTGCGGGTGTCAAACATTCTCGGAATGGACCGAGGCTTGTCAAGTGGCCTTAATATACCACCCGGAGACCACCGGTCAAGTTTCGTTCCATTTGGAGGTCGTTTGGTACTCCAACGGTTAACCGGGCATCCGCAATGTCCAATTGAGTGTCCAGCAAAACCCCCCTCTAAAACCAGCCCAAAACCCACCAAACTCTCTTCCATGCTCTAGGTCGTTCGATCACGATCGTGTGGGCGAAAACCGCACCTCATTTGGAGCCTCCTAGCTCCCTCTACCTATAAATATGTGGGCATCCCGAAATACTTTCACAGTCTCCGGAAACCCTAAATCCTCTCTCCGAGGGCGGACGCGTCCAGCGCCCGCCGGACAACCGCGCCGCCCACCGCAACCACTCCCGAGCCGCCACGTGGCACGCTCGCGCCGTCGCCGCCGCCGCGGCCCGCAGGCCCGACCGCGGCCCTCCCGGGCCCGAGCCGCCCGCCGCCTCCCGCACCAGCCCCGACGCCCGCCGCCTCCCGCGCCTGGCCCACGCCGCCGCCTTTGCGCCTCGCCGGCGCCACGGCTACCCGCCGCCCGCCGTGCTCCGGCGCACCTCCCCGCCGTCGCCGCCGTCCTCCGCGACTCCCCTCGCCAGAGCCGCGGCCCCGCCGCCCTTCGGCCTCGCCTCCTCCTCCGCCTCGCCGTCGCTTCCTCCTCCCCTCGCCGGAGCCGCGGCCCCCCCGCCCTTCGGCCTCGCCTCCTCCTCCGCCTCGCCGTCGCTTCCTCCTCCCCTCCGGCAAGCTCCGGCGAGAGCTCCGGCCGCCGTGCCCCGAACCCTAGCGAGCTCCATCCTCAGATCCGATCGGTATAGCCCCGTTGACTTCTCCCCCGAGCTCCCTCTATTTTTTTCCAAGTCCTGCAATTCTCTCAGCATGTGCACTTGTTCGTGATGCCGTAACTCCTTGCATGTAGCTCCGATTCGCGCGTGTAATATGTCAAATTGTTCGCCTCGTGATGCTCTTCATTTTGTTCAATTGCACCATGTTCATTAGAGGTCATCTTGATGCCCAAATCTCTGTTGGAAGAGGGTTAGTTGCTGTTATTCTCTGGTTATTATCAGAACTTGGAGATTTGTTATTTTTGTATCATTTAATCTGTGCATCTTTTGGGCATGAGCTCTACATGTGTTTTGAAGTATGCCATGCCATCTTTCCAGTGGTGTAGTCCATGTATTTTTGTGATCTCTGTGGTGACTAGAACAAGCATGCAAAGTAGGCCCCGTAATATTTCTGATTTCAGGGACTTGGTGATTTCTCCAAGTCCTCGTCTGCTGTTATTTTGTTGCCATGTAAACTTGATGCTACAGAGAGATCCATGCATATTTTGGAGATAATCAGTAAGGATGTGTTGTAGATATAGTTGTAATTGATCCATTCCTGCAATTTTTTGCAATTATGGAGTGCCATAGCATGACTCAATCCTGCTCTATTTTTGCTATAAAATATTTCTGGCAGATTCTTAACATGATATTCAATTTTGCCAAGCTTATTGTAGTTGATACATACATGCTATGTATTTGTTCTTGCCATAGATAGTTTCATAAACATGCCATCTTCCTGTAGCTATGCTTGGTTTGTCATGCGTTGCTCTGTAGTGAGTGCATCAAGCTCACAAAGTGGCCTTCATATTATAAAATCTGCCATGCTCTGTTTTCTGCCAAGTCTGAAACCTGATAACGAAACTTGCTATGTTTACATGCTTGCCATCATATCTGCTGGTCCTTTTTGGCTTATGGTCAGTAAGCGACTTTTGTCATGTTCTTTTAGTAGAACACTTCCATGCCTTGTTTTGCTATGTTAAGTTCCTGTAGCATGTTGATTTCGTGCTCCGAACATTGCTACCTGATGCTGTTTACTGCCATGTCCAGTTTTTCACTGTCTGTGAACCTATTATCTTTTGCACTTTGCAATGCTTGTTTGAGCTGGATATATTGTGATCTAGCCATAGCTCAGTGTTCATCTTTTGTCAAACATATCCTGTAGATTACTGCCATGTGCTTTTTTGCTATGTTGGGGTGCTGTAGCATTGTTGTTTGTTGCATTTTCAGTGCTATCTTGCTGTTTATCGCAGATTAGTGTCATTCTTGTTTTGCTTGCCATTTGCAAACCGTGCATCCGATTCCGGTGATCTTTATATCGATTTCGACCAAATCATCTCACCTTTCCAGTGGCATGCTTGGTTTGCCAAGTTACTGTCTTGTTCATCATTTCCCCTCCAGAGCACGCATATGCATCGCATATCATATCTTGCATATCATACATGTTTTGCATCATGTTGCTTGTGCATTTCTCTTGATTGATTGTGGTTCCGTTGCTTGTGTTCTTGTCTTGGGTAGAGCCGGGAGAAGAGTTCATGAACGAGGAACCTGTTGAGTACGCTTACGAGGATCAAGCTTTCGACAACTCTGAGAACCTTGCAGGCAAGATGACCACCCCTCGAAATCACTTCTATCTTTGCTTTGCTAGTTGTTCGCTCTATTGCCATGCTCCGCTACCCATCACTTGCTATATCATGTCACCCATTTTGCCATGTCAGCCCCTAACCATCCTTTCCTAGCAAACCGTTGATTGGCTAAGTTACCGCTTTTGCTCAGCCCCTCTTATAGCGTTGCTAGTTGCAGGTGAAGTTGAAGTTTGTTCCATGTAGGAACATGGATATGTTGGGATATCACAATATCTCTTATTTAATTAATGCATCTATATATTTGGTAAAGGGTGGAAGGCTCGTCCTTATGCCTGGTGTTTTGTTCCACTCTTGTCGCCCTAGTTACTGATATACCGGGATTATGTTCCTTGAGTTTGCGTTCCTTACGCGGTCGGGTGATTTATGGGACCCCCTTGACAGTTCGCCTTGAATAAAACTCCTCCAGCAAGGCCCAACTTTGGTTTTACCATTTGCCACCTAAGCCTTTTCCCCCGGGTTTTCGCGAGCCCGAGGGTCATCTTTATTTAAACCCCCGGGCCAGTGTTCCTCTGAGTGCTGGTCCAAACTAGAGCCACTTGCAGCGCCACCTTGGGGAAACTCGAGGATTGGTTTTAGCTGTACGCAGTGCTCATCCGGTGTGCCCTGAGAACGAGATATGTGCAGCTCCTATCGGGATTTGTCGGCACATTCGGGCGGCTTTGCTGGTCTTGTTTTACCATTGTCGAAATGTCTTGTAAACCGGGATTCCGAGACTGATCGGGTCTTTCCGGGAGAAGGTTTATCCTTCGTTGACCGTGAGAGCTTATGATGGGCTAAGTTGGGACACCCCTGCAGGGTATTATCTTTCGAAAGCCGTGCCCGCGGTTATGAGGCAGATGGGAATTTGTTAATGTCCGGTTGTAGAGAACTTGTCACTTGACCCCAAGTATAATACATCAACTGCGTGTGTAGCCGTGATGGTCTCTTCTCGGCGGAGTCCGGGAAGTGAACATGGTCTGGGTTATGTATGACGTAAGTAGGTGTTCAGGATCACTTCTTGGTCATTGCTAGATGACGTCCGTTCCGTTGCTTCTCTTCTCGCTCTCTTAAGCTTTTGCTGCTGCAGCTCCACCTTATTACACCTCCCTTTCCTGTGAGTGTAAATAGTCTTGATCTCGCGGGTGTGAGATTGCTGAGTCCCCGTGACTCACAGATTCTACCAAAACAGTTGCAGGTGCCGACGAGGCCAGTGCAGATGATGGGGTCGATCTCAAGTGGGAGTTCGACGAGGAACGTGGTCGTTACTATGTGTCTTTTCCTGATGATCAGTAGTGGAGCCCAGTTGGGACGATCGGGGATCTAGCATTTGGGGTTGTCTTATTTTCTTCTGGATTTTGACCGTAGTCGGTCTATATGTTTGTATTTTGGATGATGTATGAATAATATTTATGTATTGTGTGAAGTGGCGATTGTAAGCCAACTCTTTATCCCATTCTTGTTCATTACATGGGATTGTGTGAAGATGACCCTTCTTGCGACAAAACCACTATGCGGTTATGCCTCTAAGTCGTGCCTCGACACGTGGGAGATATAGCCGCACCATGGGCGTTACACTTTATGATAACAACACCTACTTTTTTGATTTAGCTCTCCGATATCATACAAAGTTATCCTCTTCATACCCACAACGTAGTTTTATTTCTCGTTTCTAGTTGGAAGCAAACGTTCGGTGTACGTAGAGTCGTATCAGTGGCAGATTGGGCTTGAGAGAATATTGATCTTACCTTTAGCTCCTTGTGGGTTCGACACTCCATACTTACCACTTCCACCTTTTTAAATAGCTACGCTGATTCCCTACACTTGGGGATTATCACTAGCCTTTTTCCAATTCAGGGTCAACAAAATTTGGTTGCAAAAAAAGTAGAAGAGAACATTAAGAATGATAATCCTAACACCTTAGTTCATCTGCATGCTTATAAATTCTTTGGATAAAAGGATATTGGTAAGAGAAATGACCTTGCAAGCACTCTCCTCGTAATAAGAATTTGAAGATTGGTAAGCTGAACTTTGTTTCTTCTACTTTTCTCTTTGGGGATCTTGATTCAGACAAGTATCCTGTAGAAACAAAAAAAGATTTGTTATGATTTATTTCATGATCTATTTTGGTAGAGAGAAAAACATGGTGAGATGCATAGATAGAAAAGAAAAACTTACAATGTAACAATGCTGAAACATTAGTGCTTGCTTTTGGACTTGATGTCCTAACAAATAGCTCCGGGCAAGCAAGTTGTTCAAAAGATGGTAGATTACCATAAGAGAGAGATAGATAGATATATATATATATAGAGAGAGAGAGAAATTGGAGCTTGGTATGTTGATAGACCGAGGGAAATCATTGACCAATTCTTGAAAAGTTTCATCTATGGTGACTCGTTTATCTTCATCAATGATTGTTGGAACATGTAGCATTGGAAAATTTTGAGGTGATTATATAGCCAACAATTGTTTATTCCTAGGAACTTTGTATGTGTTTTTTGAAATAGCTTATTTAAATTGGAGATTCGGGCTACTGGAAGACGTCTCGATCTTCAGAAATGAAGAATCCACATCATCGACATAGGTCTTCAAGGTAGGTGTTGAGTTCCAAATGATATTTTTGTAGTCTTAAGCTTTCATTTGAAGAATGATCTTATCCTGTTAATGATAGAGTATATCATGTTAATAGAGTCAAAATGACAATGTTAGTGAGAGAAATGGTTGTCGTTATTCCAAAAATACCAAAAGCAGCAAGAGAACTTACTTGTGTTAGACTGATATATGTGAATTTGGAATCAATATACTCTAACATTTCTTCAGGTAGTTCGACGAAAGCTGAATATCTGAATGGAGTAGAGGAGATGTGCTTTATCTGTTTGATAATAAGAGGATGTTAAATATTAATATAATGTTTCACTGTATAGTAAAGTAGTAACAGAACTTTAAATTAAAAATTAAAGACAGGAATAGAACTATCTTATGTGCAAAGTGGTATCTATGTAGAACAAGGACATACCAGTAGTCTGCCATATTGATTGCTTATGCCATGGAGCACATCGAGTGCCATGTATGAATTTAGCATGTTTGCTGACCATAGTGGGAGTCTTGGTTCAATGGTTGGCAACTTGAATCTAGTTATTATGAGGAACTCAAAGTAGGATATCTGGCACTGAAAAGAAAAATGCAGACAGAATGAAAATGAGAAATGTCAATTTGGGGCAACAATCGTTGTTGGTATGGTATATATAAAAAAGAAATATTAAAGAAGTTTTGTCGTG